>NC_040027.1:99736-264736 GCF_000972845.2 Larimichthys crocea | reverse complement strand
CATGAATATGTCTTTGTTTGATTGACATGCATCACAGCTTCTCAGGCAGCAAAAGTGGGTGCCACTTTGCTCCTTTGGGCCAAATTTATATTTCAAAGCCAAGGTGTCTAGCAAAGAAATTGTTGAGCTGTAAAATCCAACCTCCAAAAACTTTCCCTCAGAAACCTATGAGTGACGTGATTTTTGATATAGCCCTGAGTATCTACAGTTTATGGGCTTAGATTCCACAAATGAGACCCAGGTTGCAAAAAGAAAAAAAAGGCTCTCCATGTATATCTCTGTAAATGAACCCCTGTAGAGTCCTAATCCCAACTTTTGGCTCCACGGTTCCAGAGTTTAAATAAATCTAGACCACTGTGACCGATCCATGAGTGAGTCAATGTGCTGCTGGTAGCCAGATGGAATAACTCTCAACTGTCTGCAACTAAAACATTAACAGGAAGCAAGATGACATGTAGACACGAAGAGACGGAGCAGGAGTCACATCCAAGTGTTGTTCTCAGTGTGCCTGAATCTGTTCTGCACGTTTTGGTTTGACTTCATTTACACATATGGTTTGTGTTGTGTTTGTTTAGGAGAAATCAAAAACTATTTAAGTAAAATGATTTGAATGTTAGTGGAGTAAATTTGTTTTTCATATGTATGTATTTCGTCTCTTGATCTTTGTTTGAATGAAGCTGGTCCTGATGTTGTCTTGATCTGAAATTAGTCTTGGAGAGTTTTTTATATTCTTTGTATATCTTTAATATTTTTTCGTGTTCTCTCTCTCAAAACAAAGAAAATGAGCCAGTGTCTCGTTGGTTTGGGTTCGTGTATATGCACATTTGCATGCACGTGTTTAAGTGTTTGTTTGCATGTCTGTTGAGAGTGTGCTGATCACAGTCTGCCATTGTTGAGTAATGTCTAATTAAGGCCCACAGTGAGGCAGGTAATCTGGCTGGGGTGTGTGGAGGGAGATGAGGGGGATAAGTGGAGGCTTTGGCTAGGTGATGATTTGGGTTGATTATGTGCACTAATTGGGCCAGCCAAGTAGCGGAGCAGTGGTTGGAACCTGCAGTCTCACCTCTCATTAAAATGATCTAATGATGAGTTTCTAGCTCTTCTGACCAGAGGAGCGGGTGGCCGTGTCGGTCGCTAGTTAGCAGCCTGTCCCTGAGGACATGCACCCTAAAACAACCTACTCTGCTGTAACACTTTGGACACACTTGCAGAGATGGGAGTGGGCTTGCTACAGTCAAGAAATTATCAAGCAATATGTTGCTGTCAAGTATTTGTATTAAAAAGAATAGTGTACCATTTGTTGTTGTTATTAAAAATACAAAAGAGTGCTTGAAAGGTAGGAGGTGTTGGTTGTTAATTAATGCAGTCATCAGTCAAAATAAATTGTAGCTTTAAATCCAAAAGCTTTATTTAAAAATAATTATTTTGAATGACACAATTGCTGATTGTTAGTTGCTTTTGCCTCCTACCTGTGCACAAATGAACTGAAGACAATAAAACAATTAGATTTTAGTTTAAGGTTAAAAAGAAACACACACATTTTTTCAGCAGACCTTGGCCCCACATCTTAAAAATGAAGTATTATATTGCAGCTGTTTGTTTTTTGTTTTGTGTTTTTACACCAGAAACCTGCCAAGATTAGCTCAATGATTTCACTGGAGAGTATTATTTCCATGCAGAGATTTGCTGATATTATAAGTGATTGGCCAGGAAAGGAACAGCAACTTCTGGGTCAATATGGTTGGTTTTAGCTAATAAAAAACAGTGCACCGTTCGTGTGACTGAGTGATCTACATTCATATAAGATGTTCGTCATGTTCAGTTATTTAAAAAGATAGAACAAACTACAATACAACATCAATACAACTGTCATCCACATATCCAGCCCTGCTCTTAAAATGGTGATGATAAGAAATGTGTTTAAAACTATTATTGACATCATTTGTTTTTTTTGTTTGTTTAGTTTAGTTTTTTTGCTTTTCCTCCCCCTCTCCCTACTTTTATTTGGTCATGGCCTGTAAAAACTCACAAGATATTTCTCATGCTTTAATGTTTAAAGAATGCTGTTGTTTTTTTATTGTGTTGATCACAAATGCGTGTCGGCGTGTGTGTGTTTGCTTATACTTCGTAACATATTTACGTGACTTTGTGACTGTGCTCATGAAATGTGTAGCTGTCTTGGCTATTAGGTCCATGTTTATGAGATGGAGTTTTATGCGTTCCATGTTACAAAGGGAGGAAATGAAACTTCCTCATGTCTCAGACAGTGTGCAGCATGTAGTCTGCTGCCTTAATCCCTCACCTGCTCTACATTACCAAATCCCTATTACCTGCAACTCACCTAATCTTAGGATGTAGTTCCTGTCAGGTAGGATTAATAACACCTCCCTGTGGCCTGAGTGTTTAAATCAGTGTGTATGTGTATCTGTTTAAGTGTGTCCACACACACCCTCCCCCCCTCCTTCTTTTTTTAATAAGCACATTGTAATTTATGGTTTTAGTTCATCGACGGACGGCTGGCCAAATTGAACGCAGGCCGTGGCTTCTCCGATGTGTTTGAAGAAGAGATCACAGAGGGGGGCTTCTGTGGAAGTGAGTAGTGCGAGACCTGTCTATCAATTAGCCGCATTATATTTATTTGCCATATTTTATGCAGTAAGCAGCAGTTATCAGGCTTTTGTAACATGTAAACGCAGTGAGCAAAAGAAGGAGGGACCTTTCAAAAGTTATGAAAAGAAAAAACGACAAGAGTGTTGATCAAGTCTAAATCTAAAACAATTGAGTGAACAAAAAGTCTTCTAACACAATGATAAACTTATTAAAGAGATGGTAAACTATATTGTGCACTGCAGTGTGGTTTCATATGCTTAAAAACATGTTCATTTCCTTAACTACTTATTGTTTAAGTCACATTTAAAGGCTGTTGTAAAATTTGTCATGAACACACCTGTGACCACATAAAGCTCTTTAAGTACTAATGCACTAATAAACTGTATTTTCATCTCAAGAATAGAATATAATTAAACATTAGAACATTTTTAAAATTATGCCTTAAAGTGACTCCTAGCCATTTTAATTTTTAATCTTGGATTCTTAGTCATTTTTACAGGCATCTTGACTGTCATTTGTTGTGAAAATATTTATTGGAACTGATACAAAGGTTATTTTATAAATCTGACTGAATGTGGCAAAAAGAAGATCGAGTGAAGAATAAATAATGTTTTGGCAGGATTGAGCATTATTGCACATGAAATCTGTGCACAAGACATCAGATGTTTGAAATCTCAGAGGAGCGCACAGACAAATTATACCATTTTGATCATAAGACTGCAGGTTTGAGTCGTATTTACAAGGACAAGAAAAAAGAAATGTTATCCAGATGTTCTCAAATCTCCTTCACATTACTGGGCTCATCAGTTCTGATCCTGACTCAAACCCACATCTGCAGTACTCTAAACATTAGAGAGCAAGCCCTAGATACCAGAGAAAAATCTCCTCTATTAATCAGTCCAATACATTCAACAGTGAATAAATAAGTTAATATATTATTGAATTAATATTGATTATTGATAAAAGGACAAATAAGAAAACAAATAATGAGACTGAGAGTGCATACATGTATTTATATGTTACAGTTTTTTATTAACCACATTAAATGTCACTATATTTATCCTGTTCAGAATAAAAATGGTTTTGCCTACAATTTAAAATGTCTCAGTGTAATATATAGTGGTTACCTTTCCTTTGCCATGTTAATCCAATCCTATTGAGTGCAAAATGATTAATTCATTTTTTCTGTTTTATACATCCCTCCAGGTAATTCAAGATCTTACCAGCAATGGATGCAGGTATTCAAAAGTGTCCTGGATATCATACCTAAATGCTTTTATCCCTGGCTTTTTTTTTTATGTTTCGCTCATTTTATTCTTGAGTTATATTTAATTGAAAGTGTGATTGACAAGACTCAGTTTTTGAAGTTGTGGCGTTGCCTTTGGAATGAAGGGGCTGCCTGAATGTACAGATCCAGCGTGAGTGCAGTTTGGTGTGAAGCGGCGCGTGCAGCAGGACAGTGGAGACAGACAGGGAGGGAGACAGAAGTGATTTGACGTGACAAGACGTCCTCCGACATGACATGTTGATCTGGCAGCAAACACAGGCGTTACTCCGCTGAACCGACCCAAGAACATAGATCTCTCCCTCCTTCTTCATCTCCTGTCTCTTTCCTCCTCTCCTTTTCTCCCACTATCTATCTCTCTTTATCTTCCTCTCTCCCTCTTCTCATCTCTGTCACAGCCCCCCTCGGTCTCTCTCGCTCCCTCCTCTTCCTCTTCTCTCTCTCTCTCACTGAGTATCTCTCCCTCGCCCTCCCTCTCTCCCCCCACGCCGTCAGCTAAGGCTGAATTAGTTCTCTAGAGTGCTCTTCAAAGGTTTGTTAAAGTTCACATTTCCTGACTGACAGGGATCTATAAGAGGGGCCTTCACCTCGGCCCCTCTCCTCCTCTCCCTCTGCCGACTTCTGAAACAGCGTCTGCCATTTACTCTGTTTAGCCGTTTAGCCGGCGCTTTGTGCTTACACTAAAGACCAAACAGAGAAAAAGAGTGAGACGCCAAACGGGAGATGCAGCAACTCGGTGAGAGAAAAGAAGACACGCACAGAGAGATATTGGGTGCCATAATGTCAGTCTGCAGAACTCAAAGTAGAAATCAATCATGCACAGTCCCTTCCATCGCTTTAAGGCTGCTACTAAATAAAAACCTCCTGAATGCTATAAATCATGCAGTTTATCATGGCTCAGCGATATGATACTTTATCTTGTGTCACCATTTTTATACTGAGGTTGTATACTAAGTAGTACGAAGTGGTACTATTTATAGCTGCAGAGGGAGTATTGATATTGAATATGAGTCCTGTGTGACTGTTGTGATATGGTAGAAATAATTGTTATAGGACACTGTACATCCTAGTATGACAAATGTATGCAAAGCTCACATATGAAATCATCAGACTGGTTATCAAAGCAAAAAATAGTATTGTATTATGAGACAAAACACTTCTATCATTTTCTTGTAGATACACATTAACATCATCGCCCAGCCCTACCTGCGTGCATATGAATATTTAATGTGACAAAATAATTAGTTTGAATGTGTGTGTGTGTGTGTGTGTGTATGTGTGCAAACTCACCCAAAATGCCTGACTGACTGACTAATCGCTTTCTGTGTCTATTGCAGAGAGGAGGAGCACTCTTCAACACAGCTGTGACAAAGGTATGTTCTTCCGCAAAGCTGCAGTGTTTCAGTATGTACACAGCTTGAATCATTCGAGCTCTGGAAATCCCACTGAAATAGACCTCAGTTGACATTGTGTAGGGGTTATTTTGTGAAAACGAATCAGTCCGCATGAATATCCAACAAATTAATTGAAATTCTTGTCTGTTTTTTAATTGACAGAAGAAGGAATAGCAGCATTGTTCATGACTAGTCCATGTTTGATGAGCAGTACCATGTCGTTATGCGCTGTTCAATAGGTGGTCAGGGTGCCCTTTCATGTTATCGCCTCCTGTTAGTGTGCGAGGCTCTCTTATCCAGCCTTTTGTCTCCGTGTTTTTTGCCAGAGGGATCAAAGCATTTCTTGATGTTACATGAAACCAGAACAGAATGTTAATGCAACATGTTTTGATTAGTAATCCGTGTGTGTGTGTGTTGTTTTTCCTCCTAGGCCAAGAGTCATGCCAAGAGGGGCATCCGGGACATTAAGGGCAGACTTAAAGCAAGGGTGAGCAGCATGGACCTTCACACCTTTCCTACACACCCATAGCAGCATGCATACACACACACACACACACTTGTATACATAATTCTGTTCTGAGGCGCACAGATAGACGCACGCCCCCCCTCATAGAAACAGACAGGAAGGCTGCTTTACATGGAGAGTGTGATTCTGACGCAGGGGCCTTTAATGACTGTTGAAGCCTGCTTAGCGCTTTGTTCAGGGCTGTACATTTTTAACCAACGCCCCTCTGGCTATGGCCTGTCATGTCATCCGAGCCGTGGCCCCTCTTTCTCTTTTATTGTCTGCATATTTCATCAGTGAGCCTGTGATTTCCTCAAAGCTAATGTAACGAGGTGTATGTTTCCATAAGCCTGATGGATTTGATAAGGCAATAGCAGTTTGATCTGTCAGTGGGAAACTGAGCAGAGAGGGCACTGATGATGAACAAGTGGAGTATGTAGCGTTCTGTTTGCACACACACACACACACACACACACACGCAATAGAGGTGTTAAAATCAATTTGAGTTTAAAGTTTGATGGGTTTGATGAGTGATTTTACAAACGCGCAAATGAATGAATTCAAGTTTCTTAGGATCATTCTTAATCTGTGTTGTTTTTATGTTGCTTTTTGTTTTTATGTCTGACCTTTAGTTCTTCGTAATGAAGGAATATGCCGCCAAATGCAGCAGTGTGACTCATTGATGTGTTTAATAGTTGGTTGTATGGCACAGATAAATAAGCCAAATTCACAATGCGTGTTAGTAGAATCATTTGATTATTTTTCATGATTTGTTCGCAGTAAGAAAACATTTGGAAACAGACCAATGCTTTTTTTTTTTTTTTAGAAATAAAATAGAAATGGCAACAAACTGGACAAGGAGCATCACTGCTATAGTTTAGTAATCTCTTTTATTCTTTCAGTTGAAAAGGATGAACTTAAATGAAGGAGCAGTAGACTGGATGTGCTGTGGTGTGGTTCTTATTCTAACTAACAAAATATTTAAGTCAGTTCAAATCGTCTGAGACTTACATTCATTGTTTCTCTCTCAGGAAGAAGAAGAAGAAGGGATACCGGTCTGTGCAGGGTCTCCCACCAGCACCAAGAGCCTGTCTCCAAGGAGACTGCAGAAGATGAGACGGGTATGACCGCCCGCACACGCACACACACACACGCACACACAGATGCACATCAGTAAATGAGTTAACTACATGTACACTGACTGATCATACCAGAGCTCAGGTTTCACTTGACCGACATGGATGCGGTCTTCCACCTCAGTACTCTTATCGTCCACTTTTTGTTCTCATTTCTTTCCTTCTTGCTCTCACTCTTCTTTCCGTCCCCACATCTTTCTCTCTCTCCTTTTATCCCCCCCCCCCCCTCTCTCTTTCTTTCTCCCCCCACTTTCTCTCTCTTGTAACAGCTCTTGGAAGTACAGTAGTTTGTCAAGGTGCCAAATGTAATGATAAGCATTTTTTTTTTCTCCTTTCAACGCACTCATGTTGTACATTCAATATTTTCCTCTGAACAGCACGGACAGTACAAGCAACTCATCTGCTGGTCAGCATTTCCTCTGAAGAATTTGCTTGTGCACCATAAGTGGATAGCACGTTATTTTTTTTTTTTTCTTTGTTGTGTGCAGAGCTGGCATACAATGTGCAAGAGCATGCACGCTCACAAAACACACATTCATCAATACATTTAGCAAGAGAGTAGAAAATGTTAGAAAATGACACAGTGGAGCAGTGTAAATGAAAATCTGCACATATTTTTAGAGTGGTGAGTTTAGCTTCATGTAATTAAAATTGCACACATCTGTGCAGTATTAAACACGTGCATACAGCCTCAAGGATTACTAGTTACAGCTCCTCACTTCATATCTACTGTATACCTCTGTATTCTCAGCTGGAGCTTTTCCATCTCTTATTCCTGAATGAAAAATGGCAAGTGGACTTCCACTTCTGTCTACAGAAACACGCCTGCAATGCACACACTGACATTTTGGCCACAGTCATGTAAGAGTGTGATTAGGAGAGGTTGTGCTGTCTCTAATTAGCGTTGTGTTTCCTGTGTGTGTGTGATGAGGCTGGAAAGTCTTAGCGCAGAGGAAGGTGTGACGGCCGGGGAGAGGAGAGGAACGGCAATTAGGGCTTTTCTAAAGGCCTCCTCGGACACCCTCCCCCCAGCTAGTGCACACACAAAGACGAGGCCAACCCGACACACACACACACACACACACACGCACACACACACAGATTAACAGTTAACATGCAGTTGATGTGCGCACACACCCACACCCACACACACACAATGTATTCAGGATATACACACACTCACACCCCTGTCCATGCCATTGAGGCCTGTTCATTGCCACAGTAACGGGTCCCTGGAGACTACTGGAGGAGGGACGCACAGGACACAAAATAGCATGTCCCACAGCACTGGTTTTGTGTGTTTGTGTTTATACTGTATACAGTCCACAAAGCTCTTCTTATATTTCTCATTCCACATTGACTTTCTCAAGTCATAGTTCATAACAGAGGTGTATTATTAAATTAACTGGACTCCCTGCGCATTAAAGACTCAGGAGGAGAGTGCAGTCTGACATCCTAAGGTTTCTTTCTCCTGTCGCCTGAAACTAAGACTGAAAATTGAGAAGGCAAGAAAGCCTTGATAATTTATGGCCTGTCTGTGTGCAGTAACCCCTGAAAGATTGAAACTCTTCAAAACAGTTTGAAGTAAATTGTACCGGAAATGATTCTTTCAATGTTTGGTTGTTTTTCAGGATAGTCATAATTGCTTGGTATATGTCTTTATGTACACATATTAAAGCACTTTACTTGAAAAAAAAAACTCAGAATGGAAGTTAAAAAAAAACTAATTCTTATACAGAAAGTCTTCTTATGTTCAGTTCAATCAGCATGTTTTTGTATCTATCTATGAAATTTGCAAGTACAATAAGGAAATAAACATTTTTCTTAGGTAACTACACTTTATGTTAGCCATTCCTTTACTTTCACCTGACTGCACACAATATTTACATTTTAGCTACAGTTCCTAACAATGTTGGAGAAAAGCATACCTATGGTTCCTGCTCTCTGTAATCTTTCCATCTGTATGTTTCTTGGGGGTGTTTTTGGATTACTTTCTATGAAATCTTGATACTGTGTTCTGCCCACAACTGTCTTGACCAGGTGTTCCTTGCACATGAATTGCTCTCAGTGGGACTCACCTGGTTAAATAAAGGTTAAGTAATATGGGGACAAAAAAGGGAAAAAAAAGTACCTTTATCCTCGTACCTCCCCCACTTCTCATGCCCACACAAAGTCACCTATAGCAGTACACTGGCCTACTCTTATTCCTCGTCATTCTTTAAAATATGTCCCACTCCACAGTCGTGTCTTTAGCCATACAATCCTCAAGTCTCAACAATGCAATGATTTTCAATCCTAAAACTTTGCTAAAATAAAATACAAAATCATACTTTTCTTGTATTAATATTGCACCCTGTGTTTATCAGTGAGGGTAGACTAATTATTAGAAACACCTCTCAGTATGACATGATACAATTCAACACTGCACCACAAAAAATAGCCTCCAAAATGAAAAAATGACCACCAAGTTGAATAAGCAACTCTCTAAAACAGTCCAACAAAAACCAACAGTATAACCTTTGTAATTAGTTTCAGCTACTGTCTGTGTACCTAATAAACTGCCAAATGGGTATATATTGACGCTAGAGCAATAGTCCTGCTTATTGAACAGTATTCATGAATATAAATGAAAGGAATCTGTTACCTCACTTCACTTCTAATAAACACAAGATATTTTATATATATATATATATATATATATTCCATTAAGACCTAGTGCTACATACTCCAAATGACATATTTGTTTTATGTCCTTAGCTACAGCATATATACTCTTTAAATATACTCCATCCCACATGTTCATACCTCCGACCAAGTGACCAACATTCATCTTCATGCTTTATAAATTCAGAAACATGTTGCCATCCGACGCTCCAAAAATGTGATCTGATTAAAGACATTCCATCCCTCCTGTATGAAAGAAGTGGCCTGATACATTTTTATCATTCATCTTTTTTTTTTCTTTTTTTTTGCAAACCCCTCTATGTCTGTCCTTGAAAATGAAATGAATGATCCTGGAGTAGCTCCTTTAATTAATCATAGCAAAAATAATCAGAGTTATGAAATTCATATTCTATTTAATCAGCCAACACATGCACCAAAGTGAAAGCGCTGCTGTCGTTTGCGTACATATTTCAACCGTATCTGGCAATGTGGGTGATTTGTTGTGTTTGGTGAGCTTGTTGATTAAGAATGTAGGAGTAATCCTTTCATTTGACAAAAACAAGACCGCATTGGACTGCTGACTTCTTGTCTGATACAACAAACAACAACCATTGTTCTGGCTCCTGTATGGTTTTGCGTGTGCGTGCCACGTCTGTTTTTCGAGATTCTATTTAAGATTTTGTATATCTGTGTGTGTGTGTGTGTGTGTGTGTGTGTGTGTGCGTGTTTGTGTGCCTGCGTGTTTGTGTGCCTGCGTGTTTTATGTGGTATTTCGCTGTAAGCATCTGAAAATAGAAAGTGAAAATGTGTCTGCACCTCAGCCGTTTTGTACATGAGCATGTATTTGAGCGTGTGTACTGTATGTGCACAAACATGCATGCATTTAGCAGTTTGCCTCAGGTTGGAGACAACAGAATGACAGCTGTTAAGAGAGCAGAGGAGAGTAAAGGTTGGGAGAGTGTTATGGACAATGACAGCCAGCAGGCTTGTGGCCGGGCTCAGCCCCAGGCTCTGGACTCCTCACCTGGTGAGGCAGGAAAGGATGCCAGCCCGGAAAACACCACACAGCTCATGGTTGAAGGGGAAAAACAGGGAGCTAACAAAGATGTAAAACAGGAACAAAGTCGCATGGATACTTCAGTGTGTGTGTGTGTGTGTGTGTGTGTGTGTGTGTGTGTGTGTGTGTGTGTGCGCATAGGGGTGGGTGTTTGTATGCTCCATCGGTGGGAGACACCTCATGTGTCCATGGCCAGTGGACACATATGTACACTGTACACATGACTTGTGAAGTGTTTTAGTTCCAATGGGTAAAGGACTATGATTTGTGAGTACAAACATGCTATACTAATATGTATCTTTAGTACAATAACACTTTACTTGAAGTATTGCTTATAAAGCATTATGTGTGTGTATTATGTTCAGTACATGATTGAAAATGCTATAATATGAAGAATATGCTAAAGCAATACTTTCTGGGTAAACCGAATAGCTAATAAGTTATTTCAAAGCATATTCATGTACTGTAGTTTATACACCATACAGTGCGTGTGTGTTATAATCCATAATCATGGAAATTTTGATATAATTGTAAATGGAAATTAGCTCAGATATGCCCATACTATCCATTGTGAGATTAATATTGTGGATAAATATTGTTGGATGAATAGTTAAGATGCATCACAGTGAACTTTAAGCACAGTAGCTGTGTGTGTGTGCGTGCGTGTGTGTGCGTGCGTGTGTGTGCGTGCGTGCGTGTGTGTGTGTGTGTGTGTGTGTGTGTGTGTGTGTGTGTGTGTGTGTGTGTGTGTGCGCGTGTGTGTGTGTTTACATGGTTATTTGTATGCGTTTGTAGTCTTCACTTCGCTTAGTTTCTTCCCACTTCAGAGACTCAACTGGCTTCCTCGCTGAAACCAAAGTGCCATCTCCTGGCACCCTCAAAGTACTGCACTGCACTCATTCACAGAAAGACACCTGGTGATCTCACTGGATGAGTTCAGTTCAGTGTAACAGAATGAGCACAATGCACATTTTCCTTCTTTTATATGGCTCCTGTTTTAAGCGAAAGGGATGTGGGCTTTCAGCAACAGCCAGTTGGACAGACGAGTAGTAGATCTTGCCTCAAACGCTGTTTTTTTTTTTTTTTTTTTTTTTTTTTTTTTGGTGTGTGTGTGTGCGAGTGTGTTTTTCCTCCCTTTTTCGAGTGAGCAGCCCTTAAACAGGCAGACACACACTTGGCCGTTCTTCTACAAAAGGCTCTGCCTCTCCCTAAGGTTTGTTTGCATTTTACCGGCATCTCTTTACATACACTGCCAAGCTGTGAGATCAGTGCACACTCAGAAATACCATATGAAATGTATAATGTAAGACTGGCTATTAAAGTCTGCGAGCGTTTGGCCCTGTCACAGAGAGGCCTAGTTGTTCCGCATAACCGGTCATGCAGGGACGGAAGGGAAGACGAGGGGAAAGTTTGTTTCTCCAAATGCAGCTACTAAAATGGATGGTGATGACTATTTTCCCCTCATAACCACAGAAATGAAATGTAATTTGTAATATCAATTTTAAAGACATGTCCCTTAAATATATTTCATACCATTGCTCATTGCATTAGGAATCCCAGGGTATACTCGGTCAGAGTAAAGGATAAGTTAGTCATGTTTACAATTTTACCCTCATTTGCTCCCAGTCCACGACCGTAAAAGCTTGTAGACTGAAGATGGGAGTGTGTGTGTTGATTTTTATGTCTGAAGCTGAAACTACTGTAGAGGTAATCAGGATTCTATTACTTCTTCAGCCAGGTACTCAGGAACTGGGATCAAAATAAAATATATACAAAATACCATAAAAATAATTAGGAAATGTTTCACTTAGAGTAAGTTTAGTGAGTTTGCTGTACAAGAGCAGCTCAGACATTGAATCTTATCCTTGATATAAGAAACACGAGGATTTTCTCCCCCTTCCAAAATACTGGATCGAGCTACAGTAGTTTTACTGAAATAACCTGACCATTTTTATTATTTTCATGACTCCTGTTCCTCTGCTCTATCTCCTCCTGACTCTTTCACTCCCCGCGTTCTGTACACTCTCACTTGTGGCGACGTGGTGGAGAGGAAGGGAAGCGAGAGCCAGACAGACAGAAACTGTGACATCTGTCACTGACAGCAGAGTGATGGAGGGAGAAAAGGGGAGACAGGAAGGCATGGAGGGAATATCACTTTTTCATTTTCACCTTTCAGCTTCCCATTAGCCGACAGCGAGAAGCTAATGAAGGAGCAGTATGATAATCTGTTGTTTTGCTATTTCGTGCTTTCCAGTGTCCTGTCAGGCCTGGGGAGGTACGGGATGGTGGCAGAGCTGTCACAGCTTTAACACGGGACCTGTTTGCACTGGTTGAGAATATCTCATTGTGAATGTCTAAATTTGAAGAGTCTCTATATTTTTGTTTGTTATTTTTTTTACATTGACACGCAGTACATCTAATTTTAGATCTCAGATTTAACTGCTGTTGTTGGTTTTGACAGATTTTGAGGAGAAAAATATTATGTTTAAAAGTGTGACAAAATCATTCTTTGTATCTCACGTTACAAGTAAAATGAATCCAATATGCTGGGCATTTTTTTAGAAAGCATCATAATCCCGTAGACTGCATAATAAATAGGATATGGTCCACTCCTGCGGCAAATTTGGCACTTCTATCGTAAAATGCTCAGTTGTTGTAAATAGTTTCATCTTAACTGCTGCACTAAAGGGTCACAGTGAAGAGAGGGAATGACAAATTGATAAAGCCATGAAGTGAGGTACCATCCATTTACTGCTCCCTATGGAACTTCCTTTTGTAGACGGCACCAGAGCTGTAACAGAGATCAGAGGGCCAGGCTTCATGACCTGTGTCTGGTTGTGTTTGGGTTCACCTTGCTTTAATAAACACCTAGACGCAGAGAGAGGCCCTGCTTCCCTAAACACGGCCCTCTTGCACAAATGCACAGTCTAAATAACTGCACGCACCGTGAACATACAGCACATGTGTGTGTAGTGTTTGTGTGTAGCTGTTTCTGTCCGAACCCCGCCCTCCCCAAGTGTCTCACAGGTGCATCTCCGCTCTGCCGGCCCGCTTTGGCTGGCTGGCATGTCGGCCTGGCCCCAGATTTACTGCCCTGACACAGGAATCCATTAAAGGCTGTTTAGGGATCCCAGGCCTGAGCCCCTCTGAAATCTCTTTCATTATAGCTCCAAGCTACCATGGAAGGGGAGCGGCTTGGCCAATCAGCAGTGCCACCACATGTGTTCGTGTTTAGCCCGATGGCTGAGAGGCTTAAGTGGCTACTGCACACATCTCCTCCGCTGACTTTTATGGAGAAAATGGCACTTTAACTCTTTGTGTTTTTTTGTAATAGGGTGCGTATGTGACTGAGTGTGTATATGTGGGTGTGTATGTCTTCCCTGGCCGAACACAGGCCCTAAATGAGGCCAGGCCAGCCACACGTTACATTCCGCCTGTCTGGCTGGCACTGCGTCGGCTAATCAAGACCGGCTTGGTTCACGGTTCCAATACGGGACCCCCTCCTCCCCACCCCCACCCCCATTTCCATCATTCTTTAGGGCTTTGAGGAATCTTTCCTCACCTCTCAGTATTTCCTTCCTTCCTTTTTTCATTCATTCCCTTCCTGCGTCGTTCCTTTTTGCTTTTGTGTTCAGTTTTATTCTTACTATTCTTCACCTTTGTGCCTGTGATTTTCCCTCTGCCACAACCACAACACAAGCAAACATGACTGTCTTTGCTCCTTAAACACACACCCCTGTGCTCCGCTCACTTTTAGGGTTGTAAAGAACCTTTTTCTCAGTGCCGGGCTTTGATAATGTGGCTAACGTGAGTTTAGCAGAGGAAAATGCAGAAATCAGAGAGGTGGAGCTAAACTGGAAATGGAAAAAAATTGCAGTGCCGCCTAACGCAAACGTATGCTGGGTTAGCAGTGCTAGCATGTGAAGTGTACCTTGTGTGTGTGTGTGTGTGTGTGTGTGTGTGTGTGTGTGTGTGTACAGAAAACACACAGAGACTGTAGGACAATTTGAAATATTCCCCCAAAAATAGACACAGGAGGTGTTCTGCAATATGTACAAAGGTAAATGGGCAAAATGCAAAGAGTGTAAATTAGAAATTGAGATAGTGTTAACATGAGTGAACATGCACATGCAGCGAGAGAGGAACATGTGCGTCGTAGTGGAAGGCATGTTAATAAGTGGCCTGGGGCAGATTTGGGCTCCCATGGGGAGAGTCCTGCCCTGCTCTGTGAAGCTTCTGTCTCTTCTTTAACCCGCCCATTAAATATGGTACACAGGTGGCTTATTAAATCCACTGTGTCAGACAACTACAGTACACACTGATCATTCAACATGCAATGACAAATACAATCACATGCACTGGTGTGCGTAATGCAAATGATCAATGCGCTTTCTCACATCTTAACTCACAGTTCTTGTTCACATTTAATGCCGAGTTTGATAAAATACTGCAGGGGATCTTAAAGATTTTTATCCCTAGACCCAAATTTGACAAATTTAGTCTCAACCCTAAGGGTCTGTGCTCATTAAAACAAGCTACTTCTCCTGTCTTATGGGGACCCACCAAACACAAACCTGCATCTTTCACTCTATCGGGTACCAAGTCGTAGTTTTATGAAAAGCTGCACCTCAGCAAAACACAATACAGCTAGACTCCATGTTTAGAGAGACTCCACCAACCCCCGCCCCCCCCAAGGGTCCACTTTTCTTGTTTAATCATGCTATTATTTGTGTCTAACTACATCCACTTTCTGTGTTCTCATTAACAGCAAAACTTCAACAAGTCTCCCATGAGCATGGGCCCTCGAGATCTTGGATACGGGCTCGATGATGACGAGTTGGACAATGCAAGCAAGTAAGTACTCCTGCCTCGCAACACCTTGTCACCTTGACCTGTTGTTTGAAGTGTGAATGCCATATATGTTAAGATATGAGAAGTTTTTCATGCTGACTCATTGATAAGATTTTATTAAGGAACAGTTGATGGCAGGTTCAAAGATTTCTCCAAGCACTCTGTTTTTACCCATGGTAATACTGCCCTCAAGTGGCCATATTTAGTAACAGCATTAGTTGACAGAAATGTCAGTCATTGTCACTGAAATGCTTCTCAAAGGAGCTGGTTATCATAGTGTAATTCTTGACAGGGATATTCACAATAATACATAATATGGATTAAATATTACCAAAGAAACACAGTTATATGAAACAAAACACAGTCTAACTAGGTTTCTCTCCAGGATCTCCTCAGAAGACAGCGGGGACGTCCCTTCGTACACTGAAGACAGCGATGATTCGTACTCACTGGATCTCGACATCGACTCCTCCAACTCAGGCCAGATGAACCTGCTGGAGGAAATCCTGGACTCTCTGAACACCACAACGGTGGAACAAGGCAAACTCAGCGCTGCCAAGAGCCTGGACTTCTTCAGGTCCATGGAAGATTTAGACTACAAGACCCCGGTACGCAAGAGAGACTGGAGGAAAAGTAAATTATGAGAAGGCCTTGTTATTTCCAGGACAGGAAAGAGGACAAAGAGAACATAGTTTATGTTAATAAGAATAGAAGTGTGTCCAGATATGTGAAGATATCGAAGGATTGATGTCTTATTTAAAGATATCTCTAGTGCAGGTACTTCCAGGTACTGTTGTGTGTCCAATAAGAGATACTACAATTGATCCATGAGCCATTCAGGTCTCTTTATTAAGGTATTTGTTTAATAGTATTTCCTTGTTTTTTCTGCCCCAGAGCAAGCCCACAACTTCCAGAGAGTCTGAACCAGCAAATGAGAGTAGCTGTGGTGGAGGCGGGGATCAGGGCAGCTGGAACATGGGCCAGGATGACAGCGCAGTCCATGGAAAACACCTTCCCCCGTCCCCACGCAGACAGCCTAACAAGATCAGCCTGAAGGTGTCAAAGAAACCAGCGACATCTCAGGCAGTGCCCATCATCACAGCTACACCTCCAGCCCAGGACGCTGGCGTCTCCGAGTCACGTCCTCATCAACTCAACTCTGACCCTTACCCTCTACCTCCAGGACGACAACCAGGAGACCGCTTTTCCTACTCGCCGTCAATGTCTGATAGAGTCACACCCACACCAACATCTTCAACTCTCTCTCACACCTACTCGTCTCCAGCAGACTATTCTCCTGCACCAGCATGCCGGTCTCGGACCATCTCAGACCCACAAGCCAGCACAGAGCATCTCCAGACCCAGAACCAGACAGCCTCCACCAGCATCCTGAGGAGGAAGGTGCTGTCCAAGGAGACAGTGAGGCATTACCAGGAAAAGGCCCTCCAGAGGCAGGGCAGCAAGGGCCATCAGGAGGGTCAGGGGGGCCCAGCAAGGGACAGCCATTCAGCTATGCAGATCCCATGGGATAAAGAGGTGTCCAAGGAGGGGCTCCTGGGGCTGTGTCTAGGTCAGGGTAAAGGCTCGGGGGCGGCTGTGGTGCAGGATCAAGGCCTCCTCGAGGAGATTGAGTCCATGTGTTGCCTCAGCCCGGTCCTACAAACCAGCCTGCAGCTGTCACAGGTTCACTGCAACAACAGCCACCACCAGGTCCAAGGCAAAGCCACAGACGAGTCGTAGGGACGTCAAAGACTCTGTGTCTGTAAAACGCCATAGGTTCTACTGAAATTTATTCACTTTAAATCTTCTATTACAATTAGCCAGGTTCTGAACTTTTTTTTTTTATCTCAACACTGAACTATCAGGAAAAATTTGAGTACAAACAGCCTCAAGAACAGGAAACAGGAAGAGGTGAACTTTGTAGTGCATAACTCATCTTTCACAGCCATTTCTGTGTAAAATAGAGCCCTAAAAACTTGAAATCTGCCACTGTAGTAAGAATTTTCTTGAACATCTATATGTTGGTACCAAAAAAATTATAAATACCACATCACATGGCTTAGTTTATAAGGTTTAAATGTCTTAAAAGAAGTGAATTATCTCATGAACTTAAAGAAACAAACTGAGGCCACAGTATTGAGATTTATTTTTGTGTGTGTGCCGTGAAAGATTTTTCACTTGCTTTAAGAAAATACAAATTTATGAAATCGATAACAAACAAAAAAAGACTTGATAAGAAGTAGGTTTTTGCAGTGTGTGTACTGCTGCTCCTCATCATATTTCTGTCTGTAATCGTCTAAATTCATAGATAACATGTCCTCACAACATTTTCAAAATGTAATACTTGCAACAAAGATCCATGAATTACACTTTGGGTAAAACCTAAGCAGCCCACAGGTAATGGAAGAATTTCCTGTCTTTGCTTAAAGGAATTTAGAAAAGTCTGAGAACTTTTTCAGGATTAAGAAGGGATGATATCTCCTCGACACAACATTACAGTGCTGTAGTCACTGTGTTCCAAACATTTCACGTGATCAAATTAAGTTTGCACTTGTAGATAGATGTAGTCTTGATCATCTGGTACTGAAATCATTTGAGCAACAACAACAACAAAGCTAGACAGAACTTTCTAGACGCAAAGTCCGCATCGGGCCTTCCAGACTAATTATACACTGTGTAATTATAAATGCATTCTTTTAATCACCATGCCTTAAATGGACGTGATTTGTTTTTGATACGCTGGTGTCTTAATCTATAGATACTATAACAGGTAATTAGATATTCTCAGATAAACGCAACAGTTAAACAGCACTGTATTTCTCTGGATTAATAGAATAGTTAATAAATATAAATATGTGTATTTTAAAATGCATTCCAGGTGATGACGTGCATGTAGATACCTCTGTCTCTCTCCTCTCTGTGTGTTCAGGAAGAGCAAACACAGTGAAAAGTTGAAGTGGATCATCTTTAAATGCCAGTATCAGTGCTCCATGTGCTCTTCTTTCTCTTGTTCCACCATCATCACTCTTCCCCTCATGTTGTTTCTCCTTATTTTCTGTCTTTTTAGTCTTCTTTCAGCACATCTAACCATCACTCTCGACCTTAACTATGGTGGCCAGGTGTTGCAGAGCTAATATGGTTTGGAGAGGATGAGACAAATGTGAACTTCACGGGATAAGGCTGGTGATATTCCGTGTTTTCTTATTGTTGACAAATACCATAAAACAATACGTTAATTATTTCTCCCCATGACTTACATAACTATTTGTTTCTACCGAAAACAAAAATAGGTTTAGTTTCAGTTCTAAAATAATAGTCTGTAATAATAGTAGATAATACATTTGTTGGGGTCTTTTTTCAGCCACAGATTGCCTGTCAATAGAATGATCCTTGATCCTTTTATATTATTTGTTCATATTAAGAAAGATATCACCAGACTTATCACATAACTCAGTCTTCTTTTCTTTGCTCACAGGAGGAAATGCAATCTCTGTCCTTCTAGGTTAGAGTCACACACTGAAATGTAATGCAGTGGTTCATGATTGTACTGTAATGAAGCAATATGGTTCTCCTCAGAGAGTAGCTACACGGATGTAATGTGTACAGAGTCAAAAGTATTTCTATAACAGACTCTCCTGTGGAGAGACGTGCCCACATCCAGAGATTGTGGGTTCCCATCATTCTCTGCGCCGCCACAAACCCAGAGAAAAGAAGAAAGCTTTTTCATGTGCTTGTGTTGGGATTATTACATTTATGGTTCGTTGTTCTCATGATTTATGCCAGACGCCAGTCGGTGTGGCAGTTTAATAGCAGCTATTTCTCCGCTTTTTGAGTGCTGCTCTGCGTTAACGATATGCTCATAAAGTCTTTGGCGTGCTTCTAAAAGCCCAGGAATCAGTCTTAGTAATTCCAAAAAAAGGAGGAGAAAAAAAAAACAGACTCCAGAACAATCTCTGTACTGGCCTTATTCATTGTAAACACTTTAAAAAACTTATTTACTATGCAAATATTTAAAATGATCAAAATGGACAGTTTCCTTTAAGAGTAATGTCATTATAATGCACGATTCTACTTAAAGAATAATCACAATCAAGCTAGTTTCTAGTGGGTGCAAGCCTCACGTGTCCATAAATAAATAAATAAAAGTCTATTTAACTGTGTGTGAGCTGAGGTGTGTCTATGAGTGTTAATGGAAATGTGTGTATGGTGTGCCTTATACAGTAAGAGTATCACCCAGTATAATCAGAACAAGGTACAGTATTATAGAAAGAAGATGTATGCAATGTTTTCAGACCACCTTAAATCACAGTCAGGATCAGCATTATGGTATTTATGTGATAAACAGACGCAAAACCTGTTTTGGTCCTTAGAAACTGACCTGAAATGAACTTGGGTACTGGCATTGTTTTTACAGCCGTTTTGTTTTTGGGTTTCGGCTTCAGTCCAGCTGGAGTTACTCAGTGTTTTTCTTTACCGCGGTGGTCGGTGGGAATCTTCCTGCCTGTATTTAAGTGAGGATCTCTGAATTTCTCTGGGTTCTTTGACTTTTTGTAAATTAGGTACTTTCTTTTGGTTGTACTAATAAGTGATTACATGTATTGTTTTTGCTCTTTCTTTCTTTTTTTGTTTTTTTTTCTAAAAAAAAAAAAAAAACTTTGAACACTCGTTCTGAGGTAACTGTATTGAAAAAGAAAAAAAAACATTTCTCAGAGGAGTTTCTCCAGTTGATTTCATATTGATGAAAATTTATTTTCAACTAAATAGACGTGTATTTTTGCTGGCTTGAATTTATTTTACATGGATAATATATGATTGGTGTTGTATGTTGTAGAAAAATGACACCTAATATTTGAATGTTTTAGATTTTATTTTTGGAAGAAAAAAAAATGGAGAGATAATATTAACAAAACGTCCCATGTAGCCATTCATGTTCAGAAGCATTTGACACCTTCTAATCAAAAAAGAGCAAAGACTGACGCTTGCTTGTACATGGTACAATGCTTATTGTTGTATCTGCATGTATGTACCTTTATGTGTTGTAATACTTTGACTTTAATTTTACAGATGTGGACTATTCTGTTGGTATTAATTATTATTTTCAGTATTTCGTACTTCCATCAGATCCAGAACGATGGAATTAACATTGCCTTGCATTGGGTGTTGTAGAGTCATCTGCCTTGCATTTAACAAAGAAGGAAACATTTCTGCTTTGGTTACTGGCTACTGTAAATCTAACCGTAGAGGTTTGAGGGGAGAAATACTTGAGCAGTCAGCTGCTGTTAAGAGTGATATTAAAAGCTTTAGTATCTCTGCTCCCGTTTACACTAATGTTGTACAACAATGAAGAAATGATTGTCAGGGGATTTGCATTTCAATGTCTGCAGGCTTGTGATACCTTATACTCTGCTAACAATAGAGTGTAAAGTAATCATATAAAGTAAATATATATAATTGTCCTGAAATTACCAATTTGGAGTGAGTGGGAGGTGACAGATTATGTAGCAGCTTTAACTGAGGTACTATGGAGTGAGAAGACAGGATCCAATTAACAAGATATTAGCATCACTTCCCTATTAGCCGCACATTTGAAGAGGCGCGTGTTCAATGTAGTGACAATCTTGGACAAGTTACAGTTAGCAACTTCTTTTCTTTTTTTTTATTTTATTTCACTTAATTTTTTAGGTATTGTAATGATGATTAACTCTTCAGTATGCCATCTACTGATTTTTCTGATTCTGTGCACACTTGCATGTTCTGCAGAGAAAACAACAGTCTTAAACAACTGAGGTCAATCTAATGTGCTATTCATGAGTAACTTGGTACAACTGCACATAATGTATGCACTGTGAACTGAAAATAAATTATACTGTTTCATGCTTACCCATCTGTGGGCTTGTTTTTTGTTGGGGGTTTTTCACACCAAAACAACAGTACGTGGAAAGAAGCGATGTCTGTCAGTGACGAAATAGTCAGGGTGGTATATCGTGTACTCCCAGCTGACACAGCACATACAAAGAGACTGCTGATTTATTTAGAGTTTGTGCATGAGAACATCAGTGCATTGGTTTATCGATTCGGCAAACACTAAAGCCAAAAAACTAATATTTTATAGTAGCACATCACTGTTCCTAAATAAACATACATAATATAAATCAACACAAATAAATTCACTTTAATTAACAGAACATTTTTCTATGTACAGTCGACAACAATTAAAGGCAGAAATAAAATTCACAGTTTGAAAACAATTAAATCATCATGATGGTATACACACTTGAAAACGCACTGCGGTCTATAGACTGTTGTTCTTTCTAACAACATACAAGTCAGCAGAAACTAGAAAAAAACTATTCTGAACTTGTGCAACTCCTGAAACCTGACTCTTAGAGGACATTATTCTGTCTGTATTGAGCTACAGTCCAAAAAATAAATCAATACTGGCAGCAACACTCAGCATGTAGACAACACATGAAGAATTTGAAAGGCATTTCCTGTAATAAAGTCTGGTGATCTATATTTTTCTTTCTCAACAAATCCGATAAAAAGATCAAAACCAACAATGACCTGATCCTATTTACAGCTTTTATCTGTGTACCCAAAGATATATTGATATATTGTATTCCTCTTTAACATAGAGCTCCACTGTTGTCCAAAAACTATTAAAAACACATCCGTTTATATTTGAGACAATCCCACAAACACTGTCCTGCTGCAGTAAATATTTGTGCACCAAATGTGTATCCAATCCACATCTTAAAATAGTCCCAAACAAATGCACTTTACACCCATTTGAGTGAGGTTTGCTAAAAAACTACAGTGCTCTGCTGTTTTAGGAAAATTTGGAAACTATTTTTTTGTTATTTGTGACCTGTTTTTAAAGATTTATACCTTCAGTAGGAACCGATGGGTTCTTGAGAGACAGGCCAACTCAATGTTGGTTTTTTCGTTTTCATGAGATTTGTTGATGATAAGAAAAATACAGAATAATGTCTACTTCATTCTGCTTGTTTTTTTAGATGAGGCTGTAAGTTGTTTGTGTGTCCCAAATTCAGACTGGATTTTCTTTCAGTTGCTCACTGGCCCATCAATCCTAAAAATATAGATCAGACTCAACATGTTCTGAACTCAAATCTTTTCATTTAGATGGATGTACTGCTACTGGACGGTGAAGCCAGGTGCAAAACATCCCAGGAAGATGGATGACACACTGGGATATATAATTAAACAAACATTGAGTCACCAGCTCTCATACAGTCTTCCAGCATGTGCATATGCAAATGAAGACAGACAGCTGTCATTTCAAATGGAGGTACTGTGAGGGAACAACCGAGTTTACATTCAGGCTGCAGATATTCTTCTACAGAGTCCGGAGTCATCTTTTCACTGATGCTGTATAGTGGATGCAAATACAGTCCCTGCATCTCATATGAGTCTCTCCATAGGTGGAGGATGGGTGATGCTCCACATCTCCACCCGTGATCCCTCCTTCTCCTGCCGGCTGGGACTGTAGGTGCCGTGGGTGGCGCGACGATTTAGCGCCACCACCAGGGCAACCGAGGTGAAGATGAGAACCAGCAGCAGAGCAACAGATGCCAGACTGATGGACAGCAAGAGGTCAGAGGTCAAACCCACAGAGGTCAACTGGCGGGAAGAGGAGGAAAGAGACCGAATCAGATAAATGGTGACAATTTTTAAATATCTAGAAGCTCACGTACAGGATGTTTATTTCTGTCTCTCTCACACACCGTTTCTCTCACTCACACACACCCTCACATACACTTCTCCTCTCCTCACTGCTTTAAACTACACCAGGCGCTCCACGCGTGCTGCCAAAGTGCTGATGGATGTGTTTCCCAGCTCAGCAGGTGGGTTGCGACCACCAGGAGCCTCGAGTTGCCGCGGACTGAAACCTCCCTCCGTCTGCCGCCTCTCTCGCAGTTTGGCTACGGCCAACGCCAGCCCCAGCATCACCACTATCGCCAAGCCAACCAGACACGGTGCCAGAACGGCAGCCACCCGCGAGCTGTATGGAGCATGCTCCGTCTGTGGAGGATCACACACAAACACATACACACACACACACAGGCAAGATGCTGCCTGATGATCTGATCAGCACATACACGGCAAACACCACCAGAATCACGCCAGAAATAGCTCGCACGAACACACAGATGATTCTTTCCGAGCTGCTTCACATAAAGCATCTGAAGGTGTTTGTAATGACTTGTGAAACCTGCTAAGATTCATTTTTAACTTACAGCCCTGCAGCTCTTTGATCACCACACACCAAACACACACAAGCAGCTTCAGCACCAACCAGAAACACAATTACCTTTGCATGCAAACACACAGATTTCTGACCTCAAACCAGGTGAATCAAGGCGAATCAAAGCTTCCAGCGCAGCAGGTGAATGATTGTTAACCTTTATTAACCAGCAGCAGAAGACGGAGCAAGGAGACACACTTACATCAGTAGTTCTGGTTGGTGTGATAGTCGTGACACTCTGAGTGGCTGCTACAACAGCACAACAGCTGTAAGTATCGCTCCATTACACTTAAAGATTTTGGCTGACACCATCCTCATAACTAAAGCCTCTACTGAACTTGTCAGGTTACACACGACTATGAAAAAAAAAAAAATCTCAGAAGTCAGCAAACTTTACACTGAGCAATCAACATGGAAACATAATTCTAATAAAAATACAACCATCCATATCCTGAGGCAAAAAATAACTTATGCACTCATGCTCGACGCTGTAGACATCACACTTTCTTTCCCTCGCTACAGGTTCTTTGTTGACTCCTGGAAAGTGCTTACCTGTCACTGCTGCACAGTTGGCTGTCATAGTCAGTGTGACACAAGCGAGCCGGAGCAGCCTGCAGCCAGGACCCGCCATCAGTCACTGACTGCCACACACACAGACACGGAGATGTCTAACTAACCAGTCTCTAAGGTACCCGGCAAGGCCACCCTGAAGCCTCGGCAGAGCAGCTACACACAGAGAGACAGCAGCAATGCTTCCCTGCTGTCAGCACTATCAACCTGCTCTGTGTGTGTATGTGTGTGTAGGTCTGTGTGTGTGTGTGTGTGTGTGTGCCTGCCAGATAAGCTGCCCTCATACGTTTCTGTGAAGCAGACCGAACTTCTGTGAATGCCACCAGCTCTCTGCTGAAACTGCACTTCAGCGGCAGATGCTGTTTTTTTTTTTTTTTCGCTGGCGAAGCACATTTCTCCCTCTCTGCTTCTCTTGCTCTCAAAGGATGGCCACATCAGTGCCGACACTGAAAAACTGCTTCCCATTTCCTCCCTCCCCTCCTCCTCTTTCCTCACCATGAGGGCTACCTGTGCTTGCAAAAGACACACACACACACGTACGCACACACATATACACACAGACTTGAAAAATAAGAGATGGAAGTGAGGAGGAAGGTGTACAAGAGAGGACTGCACATTGACTATATGGCCAAATGTATGTGGACACATGAATATTACACCTCCTTACATATGCAATTGTTGAACATCTCAATTAAAAAAGCTGGAGTAACAGACTCAGTTCTTCTGGGAAGGCTGTCCACAACATTTTGGAAAGTGGCTGCAGAGATCTGCATCCATTTGCCCACAAGAGCTTTTGTGAAGTCACTGTTGTTAGAGGAGTCAACTTCTTTCGCATCAATCTCAGAAACCATTTCTTTATCAAAGGATAGGTTTGCCTTTTTTCAAGTCTGTCTTTAAACAATATCCAGGCGCCAGTCTGAACATTGAAACAGGATATCATTCCTCTTGCCTATGCTGGCCATTAAAAGATCCTGTCCTAATGTTCCTCTGGTGTAAGTGAGGGGGACAGACTGAATCTGAATCTTAAGCCAATATGAGTCCAAGTTCGAAAAATCAAATGGATATCTTCCAAAGTTACAGTCATATTTGTACAAAATTCTTTCCCTCCACTGCAGATCGACAGAGAAACACAGAAAGAAAACAATAAAGGTACTGCAGAGATGAAGTTGCAGATTGCAACCAGCTGAATTCCCGCTCGCCTCGCTCACCTGTTCCACGCTTGAAGAAGTACCGTGACCGAAATCTTATGACAAACGCAAAAGGTCCTTTCTAGACAGTGTTTGGTTTGTCTGTTCTGGGCTACTGTAGAAACATGGCAGTTCAACATGGTGGACTCCATGGAAGAGGACCCACTCCTCCATGATATAAAAGGTACATTTTAAGGTTATAGAAACAAAACAATTCTTATTTTTAGGTTAATATAGACTTATGAAAACGTAGTTATGCTTTTTAAATTCTGTTAAATGTTAAGCACTGGACCTTAAAGCTTTTTTAATAATCTCATAAAAGCATACATTGAAAATGCATCAAGACTACATCTTTATATTCTACATGATCAGTATGAACAGGAAGAAGTCAAATGTATTTCAATGTTCATATGGGCACCTGACTGTTGTTTTGAGAACCCATTCTTCAACTTCGCCTTGTGCACAGAGGCAATGTCTTGTAAAAACAGGGAAGAGCTGTCCCCAAACAATAAAAACAGTACACACACAGAGGTGTCCAAATACAGCATTGTTATGTGTTCACTCTATGAACTTTCCATCTGCTATTCTGGGATCTACTCACGCTACATCTTGTTAAGAGGGATTAAGCATATATTTGGTGTCACGGTTGTCACCTGTCTTCGGCATGCCTGCTCCTTCACTCACAAACACACACACACACACCCATACACAGTTAGAAAATCAATTAAAGGATGTGCACTGCAGTTAACCTTCAACTGAACTGAAGTCTGTGAAAAATAGAGGAAAAATATTAGAAAGGAAATCAAGTATGTGATGATAAAAGAGAAAAATTAGTTGAGAGAGATTAAATAGGACAGAAGACAGACAAAGGCTGATGACATTGTTTTGTTTTTTATTTGACAACAAAGAGACAGAGATTTGATTGAAACACAGGATATGACAGGATATGAGGACAGAATGTGACAAAGAAAAGACAGACAAACAAGATGTTATGTTTTTATATTTATCATCCGGCATGATGTCAGCACAACAGTGAAAGAATGTCAAATGTTGACCACAGCAGTATGGTGAATGTTGATCGGTACCATTCAAGCAGAGCTGCAGACATTTAGGCTTAAAATATCTTTAGCCTCAGTCAGGAAGGTTTACAGACAGAAACTTCTTAGGTACAAAACAACACACAGCAGTCAGTCAGTCAGTCAGTCAGCGAGCACAGTGCTCTGAACGCGAGAACAAAGTGAGACATCTTGTCGTCTTCTAGCCCCTCTAGGCGCCTTTGTTACTACAACACTGATTTTGATCGTTCGCACATTCATCCGTGTGGAGCTTCCAAGATCCAGTTCAGACAAGACTGACATCGTATCTTCAATGAGAGACATTATAAATAACAAATATTTTATAAGGTTCCTTGCTGCATCAAAAATGCTACTAAATGTAGACTGATCTGTCCCTTTAGACCACTGTAACTACCCTGCGCAGTATTACACTGAAATTATTATTTGATTAATCACTTTAGTCGAAAAATAATGAATTTAATAATGAAAACATTGGACTTCTATTCTTTTCAAAATGAACTACTGGTCAGTCAAAACAAGCATTTTACATGTTTTACTTTGGCCAGGAGAAATTGTGATTGACATCCACATTTTATAGAATCAACTAGTCCAATAAAGAAGACAGCAATAAGAGGATCAATCAATAACAAAAATGGTATTTAGCTGTAGCTCTAGGCCATATTTTGTCTGCGTTGGTTGTTGCATCTGTGATGTATAGCTACTTAAATAAGTAAATGATGATAGTGAATAAAGTGCTTCTGATTAGCAATCATTATTTAAGGCACAGAAACAGCTCTGTGGTGATGTCCAACAAGAGAAAACCCTAGTGTGTGCAGTGTGCTGTCATAAATGCCTGATCCCATGTGTTTAACATGGGGAAACAACCGGTCATCCTTCTTTTTTATGTTCAATCACCTGTTCGCCTGCACTGACAACTTACAAACTCTGCACCTACTTTCTCAAACAGTCCCAAACACACCTGCACACACACACACACAGAGTCATTCATTGTCTCCCCAGTCTATTTCTGGCTCATCGTCCAGCCTGAGGATGAGGTAGGAGAGCAGCTGGAAGAGGTTCTGCCACAGCAGCAAGGCAACATAAAAGTAAATGTCGCTTACGTCCGTCTGGCATATGTCTCCGGCGAAGCTCATGTCGCATATACAGATGAATTTGTTGATGAGGTTGCGGCAGTAACCTCCGTTCAGGCAGGGGTTGGACTTGCACTCGTCCACCTCCTGCTCACACCTGCGGAGACAGAATCACAGTTCAGAGACACTTATGTTAAGGAGGTGAGTAGCTCAACAAAAAGTTCTGGTAAAGGAACAGACTCACAGAAAAAGCTCTGCTCTTCGAGATAGTTTGCAAAAAAATGCCATTTTAATGAATATACACAAACATTAAAGGTGCGTAGTGTGTAGGGTTTAGTGTGATCTAGTGGTGAAGTTGCAACCAACTGAATACCGATCACCTCACCCTCATCATAACAAAGAAACTACAAATGTTACACACTGGACCTTTAAACCTGAATGAATATGATTGGGCATTGCTAGTCACCTGATGAGTAAGCCAATGATTGCAAAGCCAGTCAGTTAATGAAAGCGTGACATAAACATCCTTAAATGACCTAAATGTTATTTACAGATAATATTCAGCAAATTTTCTTTCCTACCGGACTCCAGTGAAGCCGGGTAGACAGTCACAGGACAGCTCACGATCAGTGCAGTTGCCTCCATTGAAGCAGGTGTAGTTTCTAGTGTCATCTCCACACACAGAAACAGGCAGCTTAGGCCGTCTGGAAGAAAACAGTCAGACATGTGAATACATCCATTGTTTGTGTTTTAGTTAAAGCTGCAGTGTCTGCAGACATATCGAGGTGTTCAGCAGGGCATGTGCGGCAGAGTTTGACGTCTTCACGTCTGCCGGAAGCAGAAGAGTCAACCAGGCAGGAGTTTGGCTTCCCGCAGCTCCCCACAGGGGAGACAAAGAGGCTTAGGAGGGGAGCAGGATAATAAGATTAAAGACCTCTTGCAACTATTCACCAGCAGGACGTCAAATCACATGTACGGGAATGAAAAAGCCAACCATTTCTCTTTGGTCTTTGTAACCTTGTTTTTGCCCGAAGCACAGCAGCTCTGTTCCAAAATGTTCTGTATCTGTTGGCAACTTGAAATTCATCCTTCTATGGTGACAAAATACAGGCTTTTCTATTTTAGAAAGTGTACAATTTTGGGTAGGTGAAGTTTTAATTTTAGATGCCAGGAAGCATTTTGAACTACAGCTGTCACTCATTTGAAACAGTGGGTATCTCATTTTAAAACAAACAATGTCACAGGGAGCCTTAATATTAGCTTTGCTTGGCATTTTGTTGCAACAGAGTTGAAGAGACATCGTACATGACATTTGAGACACAAATATCTAACAGAAAACAAATAGCGAACACCTGAGAAATAAATATATATTAAAAAAAAGCAACTTACATATTTCTGACAGTGATGTACCATGGAATTTCTTCAACGCGTTCACTGGAGAGGAACAGAAAACAAGGCGGGTAAAGGGGGTAGAAAGAGACGCAAACAGGAGACACAAACAAAAAGAAGTCATTTTGATGAAAACTTTGCAGCGTAGATGTTTCCAGCAAAGGGAGATGTGCAGCTTGTCTGGTGTCTTGTTTAGCGAGACACTTGCAAAGGTTTTTCCTTGTGCAAAAGAGGGAAAATGCAAGAGGCTGTGTGTTTACAGGATAAATGGTTGGAGGCGTTCCCCTGCTGGTTCTCCGAGGCAAACGGTAGATGACAAGGGAAAGAAACTGGCGCTGAACCAGAGAGCCCTGTGTACTGAGACACCACAGCAGACTGAGGCCTTTTCTGGCTGACACTAGAATAGAAATGCAGCATCTGAGACGCTCGCTGCAGGCGTGGTTGAAATGCTGAACAGAGGCAGAGATGTGGAGGCATTTACAGTGAAGGATTCTGTTCATGTTGTTTGTGCAGTCCCTTGTTTCTGCAATTTGGAGCATTTATTTGTGTACTTTGTGTTTAATGACTAACTAAGCTCTCAAAAGTGTTCACAGGAGAGCAAAGTCATCTTCACAGCATGAAACATTTATAGTGGAATTGTCTTATCCTCTGCCGCTAGTCTGTATTTTACCATTTGCCCTCATTAGAAAAGCTATTCTACTCCATTAAATTCTATTGTAATCCCCTGCTTTTCTGTTTCTTCAGCAAATACCTCAACTTACTTGCACAGGGGTCCAGTGTAGTTCTCAGGGCAGAGGCAGGCGTACCTGTCCGGCCCGTGCAGACAGGTGCCTCCATGGGCACACAGGTGGTTTTCACACATATCCACCTCCTCATCACAGTTCACACCTGCGTAGCCCAACTCACAGGTGCACTTGTAGCTCAGCCCATTCACGCTGCAGTTGCCGTGAACACAGGGACTGGAGGCGCAGGTGTCAGTGAAGAAGTTGCAGCGTCTCCCTGCCCAGCCCTCTGCACAGCTGCAGTTATAGGTATTAAAAAGGTCCTGGCACTCCCCTCCATTCCGGCAGGGGTTAGGTTCACACACGGCGGCACCACCACAGCCGAGGAGAGGAGGATGCAGGGATGTCTGGATGAACTGCTCCTCCTGCAAGCGTGGGAGGTTCACATCAGAGGAGCTGAAGTAAGGCAGGGCGATGCCACCCAGCTCTACTGTGCCCAGGCACCCAGCCAGGGACCACCCATTATCAGGAGCCAAGCCCCCTAAGAAGATGTCCACCCCCTGCCTGAGGAAGTCCAGATTGCCTCCTTGGTTCCTGGAAATGCTGGCTTCCTCTATTTCTTCATCCAGCACCAGTGTCCACCGGGAGGTTTGTGCCCATGGTGCTGCCATGAACAGTTGGATGCTGTGCCACTCACCATCACTAACACTCGTCCTGCTGCTGAGACTTACAATAGACACACTCTGCTCCCCTTCATCCTCCTCCTTCTCTCTGTCTTCTTCAGTGTTGCTCTGAAACTCCATGATGAGGAAACCATCCTGGACGGAGATTGTGATGAACGCTGAACCCTTCTCTGCGTGGAGTATGACTGCATTACGCTTCCGCGTGCGTAGGTTTAGGGAGAGGTTAGTTAGATTGCGCGATATGTGGCCGTTTCCCCGGTAGCACAACACAGTGCTGTCATTCAGGAAGGTTGCATTGGAGTAGCCTGAGAGGTCAGAGAAAATATAATGTATGTTGTGTATATTTGTTCACACATTTACACACTCTGTTGCGCTACTAAAACAGGATATAGCAAAGGACATAAGGCAGGAGCATGAATTTAACAATTACAAAAACAACAGGCCTTATTACAGTGTGGCATTTATTTGTTTGATAACACTACAATCCTTTTAGGCAATTAGATTAGTGTATTTACCAGAAATACCCGTAAGGAGCAGGTTTTCTAAATGAGTTAATCATGGAACTTGGGGTGGTTTACAGGACAGACGGTTCAACACTAATCCCAGTAACAAAAAAAGGATAAACTCGCCCCAGACCAATCCTGCTTTACAGAGCAGCATATTGTGTAGGTGGATTGAGGCTGGAATATAACCAAGCATGTTGTATTGCACAGCTACAAAGATTAGGTAATCTCCATATCACTACTGGAAGTCTCAATTCCATGTCTGGGTTTAAATTAGGTCAAGGATAAGACAATGACCTCACTGTGAAAATGTAATGTAACATTCAGATTCAAATTATTACATTACATTCTTCACATGAGCCTCATAATATTCATGAGTCAGGCTTTGAACTGGTAGAATCTCAGAAACATGAAAACAACAACAACAAAAATGAATAAAACAGAGTTAAGCAGCTCTTGAAAAAGCCTTGAACATTTAACTGAGAACTTTCAAGGTGTTCAAATCTGAACATGGCCTTAAAACTTTCAGCTTGACCTTCAAATGACTTTAGAACAACCTGCTGTGTCTCAAATAACTTAAAAACACAACTGTTAAAATCGTGGACATCTCTTACATTCATATCCCTGGTTCAGCAACCGGCACTCTGAGTCTGTGGGGCAAGGTGACAGCTCGCACCACCTGACTTCTTCACAGTGCCGCCCTGCTGTCCTGGGAGGGCAGGTACAAGTAAAGTCATCCCACGTGGAGTAGCACATCCCACCGTTTAGACAAGGGTTTCTCTGTGGGTGAGAAGTTGATACATGGCCCTACTTTTACCAAATGTTTCTTAGTGTCACATTTCTTTGTACTAAATATGAAACTTAACCACACTGCATGTGAATGCTTTCAAAAGAGTGAGGTCTCGTTTTTAGATTCAATTTTAAGTTTTAATCCAGCTCTGTACGCCCTAAACTACTAAACAGAGGCACTGTCAATAGTGAAAAAGGCTGAAAATGAAAGATTATTAAAATGAAAGTAAACTGTGTAAACAAGCTTTTCACTCACACTGCAGGTGTTGTCTCCAGAGCATCCAGCCGTCACATTTCCCATGAGCTTCAGAGGAAACGATCTCACTGAGGTGTCCAACCCAAAGAACTGAAGCCTCCTGTCATTGATCCTCAGGTCCTGGATGCAGCCTTTAAAATATCCACCCAACTCTGAAGTTGTCCTACTCTCCAACAGTCCTCCCACATACACAGTGTCTCCTGCTTGCACATTAACAGTCCTGACTTCCACGTCACCCTGTTTCTGAGCTGCTACATGCAGCACCATGCGGTCTTTCGCCATCTCTACACTCACAAAGTGGACCTCCCCGTCATTAACTGCACTCTCCGCGTTTAGGCTCTCAAAGTCACTGAGCTGAACTACGACCTTGCCATTCTCCAGCCACATGTGAAGGTACTGACTGCTGCTGTTGGCGAGCATCAGGAGGAGTCCATTGTGCCTCCGCGTACGCAGGAAGAGAGATATGGAGAGGTCATGACCCAGATCATCGGTGACAGTGAACGCTGCATAACTCTGAGAGTCCTCGTTCCCAAAGCGTGCAGCGTGTTCTGAAAAATGGGAAAAAATAAAAGTGAATAAAATAAAATAAAGTCAAGAGAAAAGTGGGTTAACTGGATGTCAACATAAGAAAAACCTTTCAGCTTAGTCAGAATGGATTATGGGATTCTTTTTGGGGTTCAAATGATTTTTATAAATTTGAGAATGTAATGTAATGTCAGTCATTTGTTCATAGTGAAAACACAAAAACATTGTGCTCAACCAAAGAAAAAAGGGAGCTGGGTAACTGACTGTACAAATGCAGCTTACACTCCCACTTATACTTCATAGTATTTACTATAGTTTAAGCATTGAAACTAAATATTTACTAATAAAAGAGTGAAGGAAAAAACTTTCAGCAGGTAATTCTGCTTGAGGAACAGGCAAAGGAAGAGGAAATTTAAGCCACCAGCCCTCATGGTCTGTATGTTCAGTGTTCACTGTCAGCACTTTCCACTGTGGGTTTGTCAGCAGGCAGGACATTGAGAACACACAAGGCTAAAGCAGTTTATGACGGGTCATATGAAAAACTTATGAAAGCTTCAGTGTATGTGTGGATATTTTAAGTGTGTCCATCTGTGAATAAATGTGTGTGCCAATTTCCCATCAGACACTGTGATCAGTAATCTGCTTTGATGGACTCAAGAAGCTAGAGATAGACTCAGTGGAAAACTGCAACTATTCAATCTTTTCATGGGAAACTTGAGTGAAAAAACGTTATCTTTATCATTTATCATTCTACTTATTACTTTGTTTCCAGTCTATTGACTTGTCTATTGAATGCTGAGACATTTCCTGGGACATTCTGTGTATTTCTAAAATAGAATCCTTTATATTCTTAATCCAGTGCGTCAGATAAGAGGATCTCTGCCTCTGTCCTTTGCTGTGCCTTTTGATTAGCCTTATCTTTACTCCCTTATCTTCTGTTACACATCAGCTACTAAGGATGTTATATAAGTAACCACTTGGTACTCTTTCCTCCAATCTCCAACCAATACGTAACATTTATCAGGTTAGAGTAAAGCTTAAAAACTGTGGTGAGTCGCATATCTTGTTTTGTTGATTAGCTTTGCCCTTAACCCTAACCTTCATTCATAAGTTTGATGAGACTAAAGACAATACAGTATTTTTACACTGTGTTGCTGCTGTTTGACCATCTAATTATTTCACAGCTGTAAACATACCCTCCTCACAGTCTTGCCCCTCATATGGTCTTGGACATAGGCACTGGTAACTCTGCCACAGATTGATACACTGTCCTCTGTTTTGGCAAGGTGCGTCCAGGCAGCGATCCCTGTGGCTGCAGCCAGGGGACACATTAACAGCAATGTCAATAAGCCATTCCTCAGGGACGATGAGCTGCCAGTCCACAAACACATCCCGCATGCAGCCAATGAATGCTGGGAGTGGAGAGACGTGGTTGGGCCTATTTGAGTCCTGAAGCACTCCTCCAATGAAAGTGTTCTCAGGAGATGATGCCAGCCCAGCTAAGGTGCTTTGGATTTGGGCCACTTTGTGGCACGACTGGCTCCCACAGCTCCCAGTGTCATCCAAGAGTTTCAAACTGAGCACCCAGTTTGCAAGTATAGCTTCTACAGAATGCCACTCTCCATCTGTGACATTTTGTGGAAGCTCCAGGACCTGGCTTGGGCTTTCTGCTTCAGCCCCAGCAGAGTCCTCCTTCCTCAGTGTGAGACGAAGCTTCCCTTTGTCATGCTCCAGGCTCAGCAGCAGCCCCCTGCTGTTCCGCTGGAACAACACCGCTCTGGGCAGAACAGTCTTGAAGCTGAGAGTGATGTTGCAGAACACATCGGCATCCACCAGGGGACTCTGCAACAGCAGATAGCCTTTGCGTTCAAATGAGAAGGTGGTGGGGGTCTTACAGAGGGGTCCAGTGTACCCAGGCAAGCAGGCACAGGTGTATCCGTGAGTCCCATCCAACAAGAAAGGAGAGCAGGAGCCTTGGTTCTGGCATTCATGTCCCTCACAGCCCACTAGCTTTACATCACAATTTACACCTCCATAGAGGATGCCATCATGACTATGTTTGAGGCAGTGGCAAATATAGCCTCCAATGTGGCTCTCACACCTGCCCCCATTCTGGCAGGGACTGGGATCACACTGGTTTATCACCTCCTGGCAGAAGGAACCTGTTAGTAGAAGAATATAATAAAGACACATGATTTAAATGCTCTTTAACTTTGTTACTGCTGTCATTAAAACATGATCGTAGATTGAAATGTTGTACTGTTGCCTAATTTTAATTATTCTGCTCACTGAGAAGTGAATTATTGGCATTATTCTTTGTTCAGTGGAAATATGGCTGTGCTTGTTGTTTGTTTACTACAAGCAAGTCACATTTTTTACACTGAGCACCACCTCAGAAAATATAAGGCTGTCCAAGTACCACCATTATGACAAAGTTTAAAATACAGCAGCGCAGGGCGATCCTATTCAGCTACAGACTGACACACAGGCAGGTTTATTCCTGATTATTTATTGTTGACTGTTGTTGAATGCTGAACGGAACTAATTCAAAAACCAGAGCCAATCTGGTTAAAAAAAACAGTACTTCTGTTTCTGTTCCAACATTTCCTGTCTGGAACCCTGATAGCAGTGTTATTTTTAAACCATTCTTATAGCTTATATTATCATATCTTACTGTCACATTTTATCTCAGAACTACACTTATCATCAATCATGGATGTATTCCTGCACTACATGCATGAATGTGACTACGTAGCAGGCTGATATTGAACCATAATATGACAGGAAATGGAAGGAAAATGAAATTACATTCCATTTAATAGTTTTCATTTTAATGGTTGTAGTATTTTGATATTATAATGTGTTTTTTGTTAAGTCCGCAAAGTACCACTAGAGGGAGGTCGTGTACCACACCTGTGTACTAGGGTATAACGTGGGTATGTTACATAATGATGCTAAGTGAGGTAAGCACTGGACAGGTGCCAAGTTTTTTCTCCCATTTTCCTCCTCCTGCTTCTTATTTTCTTCAAGTTTCTATGGTGCGTGGAGTTAGTGTGAACTCCCATGTTCCCCCTCTGATCCCAATTCTCTGAGATGGTGTATTTTACTTGCTACACCACTCAAATACCAGTGAACCCAATGATTACTTGTCCATGCATTATCCTCTTAACATTGTTTGTTTGTTTGTATCCAGAACTCTTTGTATGTGTTGTTATGCTATAGATGTTCAGCTCTCAGCATTTGAAATTTGTGTTGTAGACAACGATTAGGCACTTTGTCACATGGAGCAAAAATAACATGTATATGCTCTATAACATAACACAACACACTGCAGAAACATACTTAGATGGAATTGCTGCTAACTAACGATTAGGTTATGTATTTGTATTATATTGGTAGGAAGAAAATATAAAAGAACACATAAATTAAATACCTATTAAGTAACACTGTATACTAAATATCTATGTACATAAAACATCTTCACATGTTACCTGTTCCAAGCAACAAAATCCCCAAAATCCATGGTGTAGGTGTCCACATCATGCCGTCACTTTTTCCCCCAGAATAGCCCCAGACTTGTCTAACTGCACCATATTAGTTTGTGTGTGTACAGGCCATCCCAGTGGAGGTCTGCTCCTTGTCAATGCTCTCTACAACCACATAGGGCTGAGTAGCTCCAGTCAGGAGACCAGCAAAGCCAGATCCTGGGGATTAAACTAATGCTATTTGGCCACCTTACTGAGTCAGTGCCACTGCGAATGGCAGAGAGTCAATTTTTAGAACACAACTCTCAGCAGGCAACTGCTCACAGTCTTACCTACAATGCCAGATGAAGTCTTGTGTAAGCAGGAAAACTAGCTTTTGCAAAGTGTAGTTTGATGTAATATCGCTGCAACAATGCAACATTTCTCTGCACATAAGGGCACCAACAATATACTATGAATATGTGAATGTTATTATATAGAGTATTACCAATTATATTACCTGTTGACCAAATTTCCAAGACTTAACTACAGTTAGCTCATTAGCTAATTAAAATTAGTGTAGTATCTTTAATATTTTTTATACTAACACAAGGGGGCAATAAAATGAATCAACAGATATACTGTGCCTTTAAAGGGTTTGTTCTCCAAAATCACAGATATTTTCTGTCACGCGGGTGCTGATTCCAAAGCTGTCCTGGTGATTACCCAACATTCATGCTGTCATGCTAAAACTATTATTATTATAATAATAATAATTATTATTATGACTATTATTACTCTTCTTATTTTTACTTTTTACACACTTATTTACTTACATTACTACATTATTTATTATATTTTCTATTCTTATTACTGACCTATTCTAACTATTTTTAATTGAATAAATTGTATGTTCAGTGAAACCGCCCCATGTACAAAGGCTCAGTCCTTGCCGCGGCAGCCCATGGTTCGAATCCAACCTGTGGCTCTTTCCCGCATATCATTCCCCATCTCTCTCTTCCCATATTTCTGTCGCTCTTCAAGCTGTCTCTGTCAAATAAAGCTCAAAAAGGCAAAGATATATATATATATATATATATATATGGTGCTGTTGCAATGCTGTGTATTAGAATTGGACTGACTTATTCAAAAGTAAAAAAGATGGATTTTACCTAACCTCGTTGTAGTGGGGTGGGGTCATTGGTCTCAGTGGCTGATATTTTAAATCAAATATAGTCCAACTCGAACTACATACATACATACATACATACATACATACATACATACATACATACAACACAAATCCCTACATACTGCAGATGGAGTGGAAACTATCCACTACTGAATTAACCATCACTGGAGACCAGTGTAAGAAATAATAATGAATTCCATGGGACTGATCAGAATAAATTACCTGTTGTTCCTCCAGGACAGCTACAGATGTAGCCTGCAGCGTGCTGCTGGTCATAGTGTTCAGGCAGCAGAGGCTCGCTGCCATACAGAGCCTGCCATGACCTCTCAATACAGCGGCCTCCATGCATGCAGGGGTTGCTGCCACACTCATTGATGTCAATCTCACACTGACGCCCCTCAAACCCTGGAATGAGGAAGTGCACAGTGTTTTGGGTCATACATTTTTCTAAATGTCTTTTTAGTGTTAGAGTCATTACACTGATATCCCTTGTTTCTAGTTTTGTATGCGTATTAGAACTATGATCTTCTGTGTTGCATGTTTTAAATAGCTGAATTATGTTTCTACTAACATCAGTATATATTTTCTTCTTTTTATTTTTGTCCTACATACATATATTTGATCTCAATAACTCTTTGTTTTTATATTATTATATTAGTTTTTGATCTCAACAACTCTTTGTTTTTATGTTATTATTGAGTGTGCCTGAAAGAGCACACTATATACTATTTACCACGCTTATTATTATTCTTACGCCCTTTTTTTTGGCCTCCCACAGTTTTTGTCACACATACACAAAAAAGGTATCAAAACAACACACTCAAAATTTCTTTAGAAATTTTTCTAGTTTTAGTTTTTTCTCTGTTTGGTCTAAAGATCTCTTGGCTTGGTTTTTTATTAATGTACAGTGTAATACACTGTCCTTGTTTAAAAAAAAAACAACAAGTAAATAAATAAACAAAACTTAAACTCTCACTTGTACCTCAGTTTGTTCCTCTTCCCTGACTGCTATGCCTGTATTTTTTGACCGATTGAAAAATCCAAAACCTTTAACAAAGTGCTTCATGTACCTGGCCAGCATTCACAGGTGTAGTTACCCTGGTTGTCCTCACAGATGGCGCTGTTGAAGCAGGGTTCAGAGTGACATGGTGGTAATGGAGTCTCACAGGTTCTGCCAGTGAAGGCTGTGTGAGAGCAGTCACAGCTGTAGCTGAGACAATCAAGTATTCAGAAATCACATGAACAAGATTATTTACAGTATTTCCTCCAGTCTGTGTTTACAGGTATAAAACTGAAGTTGATGAGTAAATCTAAACTTTGCAAGAGGTAAGTTTTTTCTTTTTAGTGACTAGAGCTGGGATACTTACTCATTCACTCCATCTATACACAGAGCCCCGTTTTGGCATGGCTGCTCTTGGCACTCATCAGTGTTGATTTCGCACCGGTGGCCTTGGAAACCGGATAGGCAGGTGCAAGTGAAGCCGCCGATGTAGTCATGGCAACTGCCACCATTGAGACATGGCTGTGATTGACACTCATCAATCTGGACCTCACAAGTGGCCCCTGTGCACATCAAAGCAGGACAGATGTCAGAGTGAGTGAGTGAGCCTGCCCCGTAGACTGAGGGCAGGGGGGCAAAAATGAAGTGAAGCTTTTATGTGTACTGGCTGTGATCATGTTTGGACTGCTCTTTTATCTCACAACAAGGCTTCAGCAGTTGTTTGCAATTCTGAAAACAATACATTGTATACAACATATTTTATAAACTTTCCCTGCTCTATAGTATTATTATGCTCATGAAAAAGATGATGAGCATTCAAATTTCACATGAATAAATACAACTAACAAGACACGGTCTAGACTGCCTGAATGCAGTAAATATGAATATTAAATATAGATATAGGTTTTGCCTATATCAATGCTATTAGACTTCTTTCAACAGATTGCTAATTCCTCTATTCTTTATTTAAATTGGTCATTTTGGTTTGATTTGAAACAACATGCTAACACTTGATAGAAACAGCTGAAGAGTGACAGGAATGTGGGGAGAGAGAGACAGGGAATGACATGCGGGAAAGAGCCACAGGTCGGATTCGAACCCTGGGCTTCCACAGCAAGGACTGAGCCTTCGCAACACCACCCCAACATGCTAAGATTTGAAGGTATTTGGTCAAAATCCACAGTATTAGACTAACTAAAATTTTAATTTGTCTAACAAATTTCATGGCAGTTCATCCAACAGTTGTGACAACATTTCATTCAAAACCACAAAATATGAACTTCATGGTGGTGCCAGAAGAATCATTTATGGACTATGAATGTGTGTGCAACATGTTATAATAATGGCAACTGTAGAGATAGTTTAGTCTGGACCAAAGTGATGAACCTGAGTGATTGACCATGCCATCTGCTACAATGACTAAAAAGGTTGGACAGAGCACACAGATATGATATAAAATGTGATTGGATAAAAAGTATGACCCATGTTTTACCTCCGTCTACATTTCACACACCTTTTAAATAATTCTAAAACAGAGGTTAGATATTATATATAATGAAAAATGGCTAAGAATCCCTAGATCCCATAAATATCTTTTGACACATCAGTTATTTTAAAATTGAAATCTCACTCTCTCTCTCTCACTCTTAATCTGCTCCTGAGAGACCCAGCACTGTTCTGTTCTGTCCACTCACCAGTGAACGCAGGAGAACACAGACAGGAAAATCTGCCCACTTTGTCCACACAAGTGCCTCCGTTCTTGCAGGGCTGTGAGGCACACTCATTCACATCAATCTGACAGTGAGCACCCTGGAACCCCGGCACACAGAAGCACGAGTAGCCATCACCTCGGGTTCTGCATATCGCCCTGTTTTGGCACGGGTTTGGAGAGCAGTGGTCCACTGTTGAAGGCAGCCTGTCAGAGGATGCACCTATGAACAGATCACATTTAAGAATCATTTATATCACAAAACATTGTTGTTCTTGGTATTTGTTACAACTAAAAGTGTATTTATAGAATAGTGATAGAATGTACTTTATAATATCTGTATCTACTGTATATTACTGTAAAAATACCCAATTAAAGTTGCTCTCCAGCAGCAGATTAAACTCCTCAAGAAGCCATGTGCCTATTAAGTAAAAATTCAGCCCAAACAATGGCTTGAATGGCTCTATTTACCTCTACATTATGTTAGACTTGTGTGAGTAGACATACTCTTGATTGCTATGTTAGTTTGATAATGTCTGGCATGAAGCTCTTTTATTTCTATTTAGCTTCGATAAAAGCACTCTGTCTTGCAGTTGTCAGTGCAAGGGCTTGAAATTTAAGGGCCTCTCAAGGCGTCATGGATGGCTGCCATGGTAACCAATTCCACTGTTTGGCTTCAGCATTCAATCTATTTCCATGGTGACTGCATCCGAGCGAATATTTGAGGCATTTACTCCTTCACACTTTATGGTGTGTTTGAATCAGCGGGACATTAATGCCATGCTGCCAGACCCCCAGCTCTAGGTCTCAGTCAACGCATGCCATACATACTAATTAGAGGATCAGCACTTAATTCTACCCCACAACAACAATGAAAAGCAATAATTGTCAAACTGTGTATGCCTTAATCATGTGTGTCCGAAACGCTGTTCATGGTAACTTCACTTCAATTTGCTCATTTTTTAGAATTTGTCATTTTAGTTCAAACTATTACTACTAGCATGAAATGTACAGTATTTGTATGATGGTATTATCCATAATACCGACAAAACAAATGTCATTTTTAGAATAGTTTTGATAAGTATTCTTAACTTCGTAAACCATTAAACCTCCCCATAAGCAAAAAAACATCCACCCAGCATGACAATATACATTACATTTGGTTGTTCCAACACTTCATTGAAGCTATTTCATATTTACACCAAGTAAATTATTTAAATCCATGATGTCATTTTTATGGCTGCATCATTACATCCGATGGTTACAATCTAAATGACTAGTGAACCATTTGGGTTACATTCTTTCAATATCCATCTTGGTATATTTGATATCTTGGTATGTAGGTCAAAGTGTTGTGGCTTCGAGCACTGTGTGGCATGTTTTTATAAAGATTTACACACAAGTCTGTTAGATTTAAAATGTTAAACAGTTTCACTGTGACCAGAAAACTAGACCTCTTGAGAACCTCAACCCGTATCATTTCTTCACTCTTCCTGATCCATATATATTATCTACTGTACCTGAGATTTGCCCCCTACAGCTCTTACACATGCAAGAAAACATCAAAGACAAATAGCTACCACTGAGGCATCTTAAAATGACCATACCACAGGCAGAACAAATGGGACCAGCTCAGAAGCAATGATCCTCATAATCCATGGAATGTGCATGGGGGAAACACAGAGGCATGATGGCACAAAAAGGACGCTTCAAATCAGCTGAGTGTTGCTTCTATTAAAAGATAATAAAACTGCACCACATTTCTAACAGCCTTGAAAACAATATATAGGTATTGATGGATGTGGTAATACTTGAAAGTGTGTAAATGTGTTCGGCATGATGGGTGTATGAAGGACTCAACATCATTTTGAAGTTGGCAGCCCCCAAATGTAGCCAGACAGATATCAACAGAGATATTCTAATAATATTCTTCACAGATGATGATGGCGCACAGTAATCACGTCTTAAGAGTGCAATCAGCCTGAGTGCAGACCATAAAGACACAGAAGAGTGCAATTACACTTGGTGCTCCATCTTCACCATCTCAGGCAACAATCTTCTGTCATTGGTGGAGGTCAATAATTTTCACATATGGCAGGGCGGTAGCAGCTTATACATGTCTAGACTTAGACTTGGAAGTATGGACTGAGTACCCCGGGGGTGTGATGCAGATCATGGGTGTCAGTGGTGATGCTCTGACCATATGCCTATTTTACTTCTCAATACAACAAGGATCAGTCTGTAAATTCAGACCAGATAAGTGCTCAGTGTTTCATATATTATATATAATGTCTTAGACTCTTATAAGAAATAAAAGCTTGTAACCACAGAGAAAGAAAATACCTGATAATCCATTCAATGCATTTTTTAGGAAACCATGACAGGCGGTGTCTCTTTACAGATTTGCTCTTTACTGAATCCACTCTTTCAGGCAGAGTTCAGAGGATACAGAGCAAGGCCTGTTGTCTATTTCAGACACAGCTCCAGCCAACCACACATCCCCTCCCACAGCATTTAAGGCTTTTTTCATATGCTAATGACCCCTGAGGGTCTTTGTTCAGCCCTATCTGGAGGTCCTCAAATAACACATGTGGGACACCTGACATCTCCTCCGGACTGATGCATGTCGACGGTGTATCTGTCTGTTTGTTTCAGTGGTGATAAGACAACATGTGATTATTGTGTGTTTTGTACATGCACAGAGACAAATTGTGTCTCCCCCCTTTTGTCCCATCACTTATCCATCAACCCCCTCCCACCCAATCCTAACCCCCCCTCATGGGTCACTACGCTGCCCCTCACATTGTTAGATCCCCTTTTGTCATCTTTTAGTCTTTAGAAAATGTGTACAGATCACTTTAGGCAGTGATGTCACCTCACATCATGTCTTAATTGATATTCCAAGCATGGACTGGTTAAAATGCAAACTAATTACTAGACTCAAATTCAAAACACACACAATGTATACTCAGTTATTAAGTCCAAGGTTTAAGAAAACTTTTGCAAATAAGTGTTCATAAAACAAGTATGTTTTAAATGGGGCAAAGCCCCAACTCAGTGTAGATTTGTAGGTGGTCAAAATGCAAAAAGTCCAATGAGTCTACTCCTACAAATGACATGATATCACTCATTAGTTAACTATAGTAAGTACGGACTTGTATTCTGATGATAAAGCTACAGCATGACAATAAACAAGCAGTCATTTGCAGTCACTTACCATCTATCACAACCAGTGATGAGATGAGAATTGTGCGTGCAAGTAATTTAAAATTATGATAACGAATTAAATCCATAATCGGGACAGGAAACCATCCTGCTCGCTGTGCTGAAGTCTTGTCATGCACTGATCTCTCTGCTTCGGCTTCTGTCTGCTGCGACTCATCTGTTGTCAACTCCAGATCCACTTGATGCTCACTTCTCATCTATTTGGAGGACCATCAGGAGCCTCTATCACACATTTAAAAAAAAAAAAAAGACTAAAGCGTGACGTTCAACAGGCTACACACACCCTCCACACAGAGGCGGCTGATGATGGGTCACATGGGAGGAGTTAGAGCAATCTCATTGCAAAGACAGAAAGCTAATGTTAAGAAATGACATTTAAACATCACAGTAATGGGATTGGATAGCCTACTTATAAGAGTACCCAAACATTATAACTGTGTATGTCTCGGTTATTTATTTGAAACATGCAGTAAATCATAAGAAATGCATTCTTCAACAATATGATCACCAAATGTAAATTCAAAAGAACCCAAAAGAACATTTGAAAATGTTTTTCATTTTATATGAAAAAACAAGATGATATGCGACATCTCTCAGTAAAAGCATAATAGTGAATTGTTATTCAATTATAATCATCGCTTAAAGTCAAATGGGCATCATAGCAGCCAATACAAGTATGATCTGTGACCGTAACGAACATGCTTGCTTGTCTGTCTGTCTATATTTTGTAGTCCATGTATATTTAAAGTCAAAGAGGTAGAACCTTTATTTTGAAGAGTACATAATTGATAGAGCACACTGGCCAATCACAATCAAGGGGGCACTGAATACCCACCCACTAATTAAAACTAAAGCTTTGTCAGTACATTTGTTGTCAGTAAGAACAGAAAACGATAAATCAAGCTGAATTTGTATTTGTTTTTCTTCTGTTTTGTTTGTTTGTTTGTTTGGCTTTTTTTTTTTGGCCCAAAATTTCAAAAACGAAAAAAAAACTCTTTCCAGTTACTGTCTGTGTCAGTTGAACAAACGGTTAAAAAGTATCTTGTTCGACAATACCCGGTGAATATTACAGGACAGCATATCATGTATTCCATATTACTGTGCATGGTACTTAATATTGAGACTCCAGTAAATGTAGCCGAATAGAAAATAAAAATCTATTTGCCTGCTTTTGCTCCTTTTATGGACTTACTAATACAAATGTTCCACACGTCTCGACTGTTGATTAAATGAACAAACGTCAGTGTACACGGAGAGCGCCAGGCGTTTCCATGGCAACGCGACCAGGAAGTTGAAACTCAGTAGAGACTGGAAGGGACGGTTCTATTTTGGGGGCAAATAAAACAAACTTCTTCGCCCACATGGCTTTGTCAAAATTTCAGAATTTTATCGCCAACACCATATAACACCGTGACTCCAGGATGTCTGCGTTAACGAGGGCCAGTTCAGCGCCATGTTCACCGAGGCCGGAGCCAGCACTGGACACCAGAGGTGACGGTACTGTGCAGTCAGTCTGGGAGGGCTAGATTAACGTTGCAGGTGGATGTTAAACAAACAAAACATGAGCTAATGTTAGGAAATATTACTCATACTGTCACTGCACACTTCACTTCATATACACAGGGAGTTAGACAGATACAACAACCACTAACTTTCGCATTAATGATTAAAAGTCTCTCTTTTCTCCTCATGGTTGACAACAATGAGTAAGATGGTAGACACAGGAAATAATAAAAGACTTTTCTTCCAGCTGTTGTTGTGATAAACCAAACAAATATGGGAATTGTGAGAACATCAACCTGTGAGACATACATGTATACAGAGTGTAGGTTATATACCTGCTGGTTTATTTAAGTTTGATTTTATTTTTTGTCAGTGGTGGAGGTGAATTTTCAAGTCCCAGCAGAGAGCAGAAGGGCACAGCCTCCTCCTGTCAACAACCAGATCATCCCAGATGAACTGCTGGTCAGCCTTACCTCCACTGTCTGCAACACGAGCACACTGGGTCACACTGCACACCATCGGCACTGCAAGGTACAGTCAAGCCCCCATTTATATTTAAATAGGTTATTTCTGTGTGGCTCAATTCACACCAGATGACTTGGTATACAGGGCTATGGAATCAGACGGCCAGATGCTGTTTGGCATCACCCACTCGGACGCAAGAAATATAAACACTTTCTGGAGCAACCGACATCCCTGACTGGAGCTGGCAGGTCAGATAGACCAACAAGATATGTAGAAACATAAATTATGTTTTTACAGCTATGAATCTTCTCCAAAGATCTAATGAAACATTACTTGCACTAATTACAGCTATACATATATGCCTGTTTAGTCTTGACACTAACATGGGACAGAGCTAATACAAAACCAGCTTGGTTTTGATTTTGTATTATACAAATTAGACACCAAGCAAATATCCTTTGTCTTTAACCAGATGAAAAAATAAATGGTAGAATCAGGGCAGTGTCTCAAAAAGTATTCAGTTTGGCTTAGTGCAATTAGCATGGAGAAATGTGTGTATGCGTTTTTTCACTTTTTGTTCGGATGGTGTCCATACAGGGATATTTCATTCCTGTGTGATGCTAACCCAGTGCTAAGGAAGACAAGACAACTCCCACCACTGACTGACAGGAGTGACACTGAAGACACAGAGGTGACACACACGAGCCCTTTTTGACTTTTGACTTTTTCGCCTTTTAACTATTTCTGGCAAAAATAAAGAGGCACAACACAAAATTAAAATCAGTGCTTAACAACTTAACAAACTTAGCTGTTTAGTCTCCCAAACGCACAAAAGGGAGAAAAGGGTTACAACACGGCTCAAACTACACTATGAAGAACCTAAAAGTTTGTTCATAGGTTTAAAACATACTACTGTTATCATCTCTAAACATTTACTTTGGCATACATTTTTCATATAGAGAAGTAGAAAATTTCAAAGTTGTCTCAATGCTGCAGTTTACAGTAATAGGGCTAACTTTAAATTCTTCACCACTCTGTCTTTCAGAACTTGAGTATCACAGAAAGTCTGATCCCGGAAGAATATCACATTGTGAAAAACAAAGGGCTAGAGAGCCTTAAGTTGTATGAGGAGTGAGTCTGCTTCATTATGCTCATCCACTTTATTCTCATTAATTGTGCACCCTCATATTATCATTGTCAACTCTCATGTTACTTCTCTGCCTCAGTGCATTTACGGTGCAGCTGCAGGATGATGAGAAGAAGCTGCGAGTCTTCCCTTCACTGTGAGTTAAAGAAATATGAACTCGTCTAATTAAAAGATAAACCTTAGTTGAGTAGATTACACTGGGAGATTTTTTTTAATTTTGCAAATGTGTCATAATACATATTTATGTGTATGTTCCGTGCATCCAGGAGGCCCAGTGGCAGACAGGAAGCGGTCCAGCTGATGAGGATCATGGATGACATGCTGATGAAGGCTGGAGTGGATCAGAAGAGTGAGGACCTGACTGAGCTGTCCCAGGTAAGACAGACAGACAAGCAGAGAGTAGGCTGCTCTGTGCCTCTATGGCTGACACTAGTGCTATACTGCATTCATGTACAGACAATATGTACTAGAACAACTTTTAAATTCATAAAATGACCAAAACTACAAAATACCAGGGAGATCCTGAAGATATATGAATTATACATTTATAGAATGTATTACTTCATACATATTTGTATGTAGAGTATGTGCATGTCCAGAGATAGTTATTGCCATTTGTACATATTTGAAACAGTGTAATGTAATGTCTTACAGATGGAGGGTCTGCTGGAATTGGTGCGGGTGGAGCAGAACATTTACAACCTTGTTTTCCATGAACTGATCAGGCAGGTCAGTGTAAACTGTGCTGAGAGAGGACAGCTGCTTGCCAAACTCAGGTAAGCAGCACACCTAAATGGTAAAACCTCACCACTTGTTAAGGGAGATTCATGAACCGTATGAGCCTCGAAACCAGTTAAAACCAAATTATGAAAATATGGATGTAAATAAGAACTCATATAAAATTAAGCAACTCTATATCTTTTTGTCACCTCAAGTTGAATCAGAAACATTTATAGATGTTTTTGTGGAAAAATTGGACATATTCAAAAATCTTTTCCTCTACTGACCCTAGGAAGCCTATTTCCCAGCAGCTCTTGTGCTTGTGTGTCCAGACAGCGCTACCAGTCCCTGCTTGAGAGAATCCCCCGCCATCTGAAAGCTCTGCACACTGAGACAGTGATGCAGCGGGCTCTAGACCGACGGCTCACAGAGGAGATCCACTGTTTCAGGACATCCATCCAGCAGCTCAGCATGTACGTTGTTCAAGTGTCAGGCTGCTGGGTCATGATGAATAAATGTTATAGAATGATTCTGTTTTAGGAGGAAGTAGTAAATATGTGTGTGTGTGTGTGTGTGTGTGTGTGTGTGTGTGTGTGTGTGTGTGTGTGTGTTTACGGGTGTGGGTCCTCTTCACAGGGAACTGTCCAAGATCCGAGACCACGATGCCTTTGTTTCCCAGCAGGCAGAGCGTGCTCACCAGCAGCTGGCTGGAGCACTTGAACAGACTCACACCACCTCAGAGTTAGTCCCTCTTAGGATTGCACTAAACTACTGTTCATGCAGTCCAAGTCACATTTTCATCAAGTTGGTGCTTCCCAAAATTCACCAGTGTGAACTTTATGAATCTTTTTTTATCTGGTCTATATGAGTGATTTAAAAAATAAAAAAGCATTTAGATTAGATTGGATTAGATTAGATTATACTTTATTTATCCCACAATGGGGAAATTCACTTGGTACAGCAGCAGAAAATACACTACAGAAATAGAATCAAATAAAGGGGCAAAAAACAACAACAACAGGCAATCCACAGACAAGTGTTTAGATTTTCAAAACAAGTACTAGGGTAGAAAATTTCAAAGTAGTGGAATGATATAAATAATATTGCACATGTAATCGGAAAGAAAATGTAAATACAGATTTTAAACTATGACGTGATCAGGTGACCATAGTGTATGAAATATTGCAAAGGAAAGTGACCATAATATAAATAATATTACAAAAGTAAGTGACCATGTTATAAATAATAGCTGCAAGGTATAAATGAAATAAAGTACAAAAGAATTGCCGTGGGATGAAATAAAGTAGAAAAGAATTGCCGTGCGATGAAATAAAGTAGAAAAGAATTGCAATGGGAATTTGTCGAAACAGGGACTTGTCTGTAGAAGAAATTGTTTCTTGAAAGTGCTTTGTCTTTGTATTAGATACCATACACTGCTCTCGATGCATCGATTTTTAAAAACATTTCTTCTGAGATGTAACTGCAATGCAGCAGCAGTACAGCAAGCAGGCAGTACAAAAGTGCCAAGTTTTCCATCTCAAATGTCCATGTGCTCTTCTCAGTGTGGCCCAGGGTTATCACGAGCTGTATGAGCTGCAGAGGAGTCGCCTTGAGGCTCAGCTGCTCCAGATGACTGAGGAGAGAGATTACTGGAGCCAGGTCACTTTCTGCCTCGCCTTTAAGGTGTGTGAGCCAAGATGCAGTTTTTTCTTTCAATTGGACTCACTTCGTGTTAATGTCATGTGAAGGTGGTGGATAAAAAATGGATTTGTTGTGTAATCAGAAGGAGTGCCAGAGTTATTAATATGGATTATTTAAGTATATGGAAAGCTATGGCCTGCTATTAAAGCAAAGCATTGAAGCAGATAGTACGACAGATTATGCTGTTTCCCACCACATTTATTAATTTCACCCTTTTAATAGTTAATAACATTTAACTACATACATAGCAGTTAACTTTTCAGTATGATTTCCAGTATAATATTTGGATTGTAAGTGTCTATGTTCTACTCAAAGATGCCCAATAGAAGCAACTTTAATTGAAGTTTGAGTTCAGAATGTTTTTCTGTGATTGTCAGGTGATCAGTTTGAGGAATCTTAAGCTTGTCAGTCAGCTGCATATCAGCGAGCAGAACTGGTCAAAGACAGCAGAGCACTGCTGCCTTTACCTCTCTTCAAAGGTAACAATGCACTTCCTGTTTCATTTTCTGCATTGCTCCTGGCAAAAACACTAAACGCCACAGATTAAAGAGTATCGCTGGTGGTTCAATTACACTCTGACAGTGAAAATCCTGCTGTAGGACACAGGGGATCTGAATATCATTATGGAGGTTACTGACAACTGGAAAGAGAAGCTGAGTGCTTTCACATCCCAGCTGAAGAAGACTGAGCATGCTCAGTGTGAACAGCTCAGTGCCATCCGCCAAGGCATCACCATGTGGCTCAACTTCTGCACGACACAAAATAAGTAAGGACAAGTTAAGATACCAAAGATTATTATAAAGTGCCTGCAGTTAAAGAAAACTTAATATAGTTTTCTGAAAAACTCTAAAAACCTAGCTTAGCACCTTTACTTTAGCACACCTTACAGCTAGTACAGTGTTGATAATCACAGAAAATATACATTTATAGTAGAGGATATGTGTGTGTATTCTGCTAAAGATGCCTTTTCTCTATTTCAAGGTGTCCTGATCCAAAATATGAGAAGGCTTCATTGGAGAAGATTGATGCTGATTTGAAGCAGTGGTCAGATGTAAGACAGCACCTTTACTTCCTCTGTGTTTGTTTTTCTCACCGTGGACATTGAACTTGTCTAACTTCCATTTCTATCCATTTCAGGTCTCTTATTTCTGAAAATAATCTTGTTTTTGTAATATATTTGTCTGATGCCTGATGTCTGATCTGTGCCATGCCATCACTTGTCTGTTGTGTCTCACAACAGCTCATATATATATCATATCTCTGCACCACTGGTCACTCATTACCATCTGTTTAAAAAATCTCTTACTAATCTTAAATGAATTAAGTATGAAAAGTGCACAGGTCTTAGCTGGGAATTAAACAACTGGCTCTAAGCATGTACATTTCTGTCTCATAAAGTAAAGTAGTGTATGTCTTGTCAACCTTCAAATATATTGAAATTGGGGTCATACAAAATGTTTAGTCATTCGCAAAGTTTCCTTTGTCTTCCTCGTCTAAAGTTTTCCTCTGTGCTCTCTTTCTATGCAGACTTTGGCCCTCCAGTGTGACCACTACCAAGGTGAGAAGCTGCTTTGCTGCCAGCAGACACTGGACGAACTGGGCCGTTTCCAGGGAAAATGGGTGAATATGAGCCTTCAGCTGTTCAGACGACACCCTTCTCGGGATGGTGAACCTCCTGGAGGGCAGCAGGCCTTAGGAGAGCTGGACAGGGTCCTGTCTGAGCTCCTTGAACAGCTGGACACACAAATCAACGGAGAGAGTGGTGAGGGCTGATAAGAAGCAGAAATTTGAATAGTTTTTTGAGAAAAGGTAAATGAGCTAAAAACAGATTTGGATGCTTTCGGACAGGTAAATAGAGTACACACTTTCATTTGGCACTGCTTTAGTTTTTGCTTGACTGTAGTCCAAATGGATATCTGTAAACAAAAAGAACTGCTGACAGCTGCAAAATCAGGACCTTGGTGAGTGTCAGAGTTGAGTTGCGGTCCTGACACATAAACAAACACATACACGCACACACTGTTACTTCAGTTATTTCTTAATGTTTTAATGGGTTTTATCGTGTAAAGTGTTAAAACTGAATCTAACCATGCTATTTCAGGGATCCATGGACAGATCATGTCACTGCTCGGGTTGATGGAGTCCTGGGTTTCCAAGCTTGGCTCTGCAATTGGTCAGCCAGAAATGATGTCCGTCTCTGACTGGCTGAAATTGGAGAAAGCGCTTCACAATTGGCAGAGCTTGGCTGAAAATGCCTTGCAGAATGTCTCCATCATGCAGACAGAGAATGAAAACAAAAACAAGCCTGACATACAGTATGTTTTTCAATCAGTGGCAGTACTAGTTTTACTAGCATTATATTCAATGCTTGTCATAAAATGTGTTTTTTTTTTTCAAACAGTACAGAGACAGAAAAGGTGTTAGACAAAGTTCAGGAGTTCATAACAAGCCTGTCCAACTTTACTGATGATGAGAACCAGAGACTCAGTGAGGAGGTGAGTATCAACCAGGTTCAGTCAGACTGTCATGGGAGGTTTACTCAAAATCACAATATGACGTAAGTGCAAGTCCACCATTATCAGCTCCATCAATCTCAGATATTGCACATACAATACATCATTTTTGATCAGACTTAATTCAGAAGTTGGAGATCAAAAGATTTTATTTTTGTTATTATTATTTTAATTATTGTGCTGTTGTTTATATTATCAGCTTCATTTCCTGAGCTCTTTTTAGCAGCAATAGCTGCAAAATGGCATTTCTCTTGAGGGTGTTGACATAATTCCAGGTAGCTCTTGCCTACTTTAGTTTAGTAATTTGTTGTTAATCTTTTCCTTGCCTCACATTCATGCAGTTATTGATACCCCACTATGACAACTTCTACTGTTCTGATGTTACAAGGTGCCATCTTGAGTTGTAGTGTTTTCTGTCCTACCAGGTCACTTCTATTCACATGGCTCAGACTCGCTGGATGTTGGATCTGTTGATCTTTATGGTACCTAATCATAGCGAGGACCAGAACCAAGAGCAGGAACACCCCTACATTACAAACATCTCACAACAGACACTGGATGAGGATTCAAAGATGCTGGCTAACAAACTGGACTGTTTTACCAGATACATCACCAGGTACCAGAAGTTTTTACCCTTTTTTACAATTCACAGTGAGGCAATTGCTGTTAACCAAACCACCTAACAAATAATTTTGTTAAGTACTACAGAGTGCAGTTGTAACCTACTTACACTATACATACTAACTAACAACAGACAGAAATTAAATTCTGGACAAAGTATGTTTAGTTACTTTAACACTGAAAATTATTTTTACACAAAATGTCTAACTGTAAGTGGACTAGAGGAGGATTTACTTATCAGGGAAAATATTTTATATGTTTTTGACAGCTCTTGCAATCTGATTCTGGAGGAGCCGAACCTGAATGAAGCTGAGGGAGAAAATGTGATGAATGAGTGCGGAAAGCTGCAGGTAAACAATGTTCCAATGCAGAATTACATAAATAGCAAATAACATATACTAACGTTTACTGATAGTAACATCAGAGTTGCATGTCTATAACAACACACCAAGGGTTGTAGTGAGGTGTTGATCACTGAAAGTACACATGTTTAGAAATCATTTGATTTGATTTTAGAGCTAAAACCCATCAGAGCCAAAGACACAGCTCTCTCTTACAAACATTACAAACCTCCAGAAGAGGGAGCCGTAGTGAAGTTACACACTAGGTAAAGTAAGCAAAGCAAATCTACATCTGTGTGTTCATGTCTTGTTGTGTCCGTCCTCAGACAGAGTGCAATGATTGGGTAGAGACCTGTATAATCCTGCTGTCAGACATGAAATGTGCCTTCAGCAGTGGTGTCCCAGTCTCTCCAGCAGACAGTCTGGTAAGGACTTATATTAGAATACAGTTGATATGGATAGACCTAATTTGTTTTAATTAATTAATGATTCAATTATGGCTTTAAAAAAATTGCTGGAGATGGATGTGGTCATTGTTGCATATGCATTTTAACTTTCTGTCTTTATCAATGGAGAAATTACTTGAAAGCCTTATGATGTTGCTGTTTTGATGATGACCTTTTGTGTGTATGTGTGTGTGTTTATAGGTGAATGTAAATATTTCAGCAAAGCCTACAGAACACGGTGAGGTCAAAGATGAAACTGAGGGAGAACAGAGAGAGGTGAGTCATATTTAAGGTCCAGTGTGTAGAATTTAGTGGCATCTAGTGGTGAAGTTGCAGATCGCAACCAACTAAAAACCACTTGCCTGTAACCATAGATCATGCTTTAGAAAATGGAACATGGTTCATTGAGACTACATGACTCTATACTTATTTTGGAGTCTGGATAAAATTGTACATCTTCAGTGTGTGCAGTAAAAAGAAACATTAAACTATACCATATATTATTTTGTATTTGTAGTGAGTTAAATGTTAAAGGAAGAGAAAATGCATAATTTCTGTCTGAAACTGAAAGTAGACACTAGTGATTAGTGTGGCTCTAACTACAGTATAAAATAACATATGCAGGATGAGTAATGGCACAAGTTGGAAGTTAGTCTGACTAACTCAACAACGTTGCTCATTATAATGATAATGTACAACATATAAAGCATTTAACAGCTGTTGATTGTTTTTCCACAGTGTGCAGCTGAAGGACAAGAAACACAACAAGAGGTTTGGCAAAAATAAATAATATAATATATTATATATATTAAGTGTACTCTGTAAATTGTGATCTGCAGTCTGCCCTGGATATTTATGTTGAAGATTATTGATATTTAAGGAATTAGATAAACATTTGGGTTTAGAAATGGGTTTCAGCATGGCTTGTTTCACACCCTTATTGAACAGTATTAACTTGCTAAAAATGAACATTATTGTTGTTGTCCAGCAGGAGGAGCTAACGGTCTGTCAAAGCCCTGTGGTGAAGCTGATTGGCTATGATGGAAACATTATGCAAAAAAAGCTGGGAGAGAGCAGTGTTCACCTGAGTGGGGTCAGACAATTAGTATTGTCCCTGTCACTATATATAAACTGATCAAACTGCCTGTCTACCTCTGACCATCTGTGTGTCTGTCTCTTTCTGTCAGACTGAAGATCTGGTTGTGTCTCCAGAAACAGATGAAGCCCAGAAAGCTTTTAGTGATCTGACCACAGTAGGATTACTGCAGCACGAACTGAAGTAAGTAAACTTTTTTATCATGGAGTGGATATGAATATGTGCGAGGATTTTTTTTTTCTCGTTTTAATTAAGAACTGGGAATCTAGCATGAAAATACCGCATGTTTGTCAGTGATTCAGAGCTGCGGGTTCAGAGTGCTGAGCAGCGAGCCCTGAAGGCTGAAGAAGCTCTGCAGGCAGCATTAGATAAGATTCAAGACCTGGAGAGGCAACTGCAGGGTCGGCCCAGTCTGGAGCCCAAAAGTAGTGAAGGTACCAACTAAACTAAACATTCTATAAAATTATAACTGAGGCAGACAGACAGTAACACTATGAAAGCTTAGAAATGTTTTTTTGTATGTGTGTTGCAGAGAAAAAGAAAACACCAGCATCTACCCCACTTCCAGTAGCACCTCCTGCTCCTCCAAAGAAAACCACAGCTGAAGCCAAACCAACAAGCAGCACCAAAAGGACCAAGAAACGGTGATCTCACCTGACAGCTCAGTGAATATTGAACATCACTTTTAGGGTTTTATGTGTTTTTCTCTGGAACAAAACTATAGAGGAAGTTTCCACATGCATGGCATCACAGTTGCACCCATAAAACCAGACTGTATTGAGAATGTACTTGTATGAGAATACATTTCGACAATATAGAGGCTTGCTGTGGTCTTTGTTTTAACTGTCTTTTTCTTTTTCTTCCATGTAAAGACAAATTTTATTTTGTTTCCCTCAAAAAATAAAGATGTTAACATTTCAAAACGTTAGACTTCTCTTGGCTTTTATTTCCAAGTTTAGAGATTGTCATGTTGCCAGACAAACCCAGTTTACCCACAGTAGACACTCTCAGACTCTTGAGTGCTAAAGCCCACCGGTGTAAATAGCTCAAAATCCAAAGCAGGAAACATTTGTTCTGAACTCTATACTGTACTATACTATACTACGCTTGCTATATTACTATATTTTAGCTATAACTACAACTATATTTAAAATGATTCTCAAACAAAAACAGTCATTTGGATTGAAGGTTACTTTCTTTTACATCTCTCAGTAGCCAACAATAATAACAATTCATTTCATAATGAATAGTCTGTCACATCATTGGTGAGTCTGTTTCTGTATCTCCCTCTGTCTTTCCTCCCTCTTCTTCCACAGCAGGGGGAGGAGGGGGTGGTAGGGATGAGGTGTCAGGGGTTGTATTAAGGAGATCTGGGGGAAGTGGAAGGACCAGGGCAGGATGGAGGAGACGGAGGGAAGCCCTGAAACCCTCCCAGGCATCTCTCTCCCCTTCTGTTGCTTTTGCCTGGAGGTGAGAAGGACTGCTGTTTGAAACACGTTTGCTTTACAAATACTGCTGAGAATGCAGAAACAAGCTCACTGGCAAGGGTACACTTCAGTTGGCGGGGGGCTAAAGAACACTTGTTTTGCAGGATAAACCAAGGTTATGCTCTCAAGGCTGGAAAACAATCGTACAGTTGAGTGTTAAATTCATTGGAACAGAGATTAGCCACAGACAGTCTTTGCAGCCAGTTACTGTCTTTCACTGTACACTAATACTACAATACAAATAAGATTAGGCATGTTCTAATTATAGACATAAAGGCTTTACTTAAAGTACAACTTATTCCTTTTTCTCATAATCTTCTTAAAGTTTAACAAATGATGACAGTAATACAGTTCAATACAGAGCAGAATCTTTACTTTGATTCCATATTTGACAAAAAGAATAATCCTAAATATTCAAAAACAAGCATTAAACTATAAAACAATAAACATATGATTATAAAAAGCTGATATAGTTACTCACTCTGACCTGGTGTTGTCTCTTGGCCTCGGCCTCTGCAGCCAGACTCTGCTGTAACTCCACAGGAAAATTGAGCTCGTCTCTGACAGAAAATCAAACACTACCCTGATGAGCAGGAAGATCACAGTGCACAACAAATCTCTGCATTCCTCTTTGCTGTTTATTTGAAAAGATCACTCCATGCAGAGGAAAAATCCTTTGCACATAGAAAGTGGTACATTTTTCAGAAGCACTGCCACCCCTGTGTATTGTACAAATTCTTAATAATGATTTAGATCCTCTTTAGCAGTTTAAAACATCAGCTGTTAATATCAAGTTTTGCTTCTACCTGTAGCTACTGTTTCGCACTAGTGTTCAACAATCATTCGTACAAGGTAGACCAGAATGCATTGTTGACACAGAATGTAATGTGTCACAAATTTAAATAGATGCAGCTGAAGAAAGTTATTACAACAAGTCTTACATATCTGCTCTCTCCACCCTGATGCCCCAGTGGCAAGCAACAGAGTCGACAGCTGTTTGTATCTTTTGTCCGATCTTCCTCCTGTGCAGCAGGATGTGGCTGAATGTGTGTTGGGCGAGAATGTCTCTGACCACTGTCTGGACCAGAGTCTGCAGCACTGTGGTCAGACTGGACAGAGCTGTGCTGCACAAAGCCACATTCTCGATCTGGTAAAAACACACTGCACTCAGCTCCGGCCTCACCAGGTCCTTTGTCACCACCTGGAGACGATCATATGAGGAAAATATCAGTCAGTAGTCTAATATAATCAGTCTCCTGTCACTGTATGGTGATTTAGTTCAATGGGGGGACATTATGTCCTACTTTAATGTAAACATCTGTAAAAGGTACTATAGTGAAAGTGGCTTTTGAAGAACAGTCAGTGACAAATACAGTAAACACTTTTACATGTGGACCTAAATGTCAGCATGTTGTATGTGTCTTTGCTTATTGTTCTGTACCGTGTGAAGAGGAACCTTCAGCATTTTCAGACGGATGTCAACCTTGTGACACACATCAAGGAGTGGGAGGTGGAAGAGAAGTCCTGGAGAAAAGATGGAGAAGGTTTTGATCTAAGAACAGATTTCTTTTTCAGTCTTCAGTCACCAGCCAACCAAAACCCTCAGTAATTCAAATACTGGCACATCCTCAGAAAGTGGCAAGTCAGCTGTTTCAGCACATCCATGATGTAAATAAAATATATTTTTTTTAAATCACAGCTAACAGCATAAAAGATTACAGTAAACGGTAACAACCTGGTCCTCTGGGTCTTCCACGCAGTAGGTGACCCAGTCTGAAGATCACAGCTCTTTCATGCTCCCTCACTACCTGTAAATCAAAATGACGTACATCAGTTAGTCTGTATAAATAGATAGTAATAGTCTCCAACACAAGTAGATCTACTTTTATATAATTATTTTATGCAATAACATGCAGGGTAAGCAGAAAGAATGAGTACACTAACATATTTTTGTTGTGCTAGCTGTAGACTTTAGTACAAGTATATTATTGTAGTGTTTGGTTCATACTTTGACACAGAACCAGATGGAAAGAGGGAGGAAGAGAAGAACCAGAGCCAAGACAAAGACCATCAGCAGCCACTCAAACACTCCCAGGTTCTTGCGTTTCAGACCTGCAGAGATCCACAGTGCTTAATATGAAGCAATTCAACCAAGATACTCAAATAATAGTGACCATTTATCTGTCATTTTTCTTTATTTGTCATTTGTTTTCCAGAATATACCCATATAATTTTACCCAACTGCATATGTACCAGGTTTTACTTCAGGCTTCCACTTACCATCCTCATGCTCTGCTGCTTCTAGAAGTCCCAGGTTTTCCTCCTTGACCTCATCGTCTCTCACGCTGTCTATATCCACCACAGTGGAGTTCACCTTCATTTCTGCCTCCTGCCCCACTGTCACCTCATTTGTCTCTGGCTTCTCCTTCTGTAGCCTCTCTTTCCTCACTAATGCTGTTTCTGGGATCCGGCTTGTCTTAGATTGCCTTTGTCTGTGACTTCTGGGAGGCACCACAGCTTTCCTCTCCCTCTCCTTCCTGGGTGTCATTCTGGATCTTGGAGAGTAGCCGCGATGGACACTGGAGGACTTTTCCATACCATATTCCATTCCAGGAGTGATGGCTGTTGGAATGTTTCTGCTGTATAGGTTGGTGGAGGGTTTTCCTTTTGGGTAAAAGCAGGGAAGAAGGAGAAAATGTGTGACTTCTACTGAGTTGCTTCCTCTGGCTGGAAGTCTGTAACTGTTGACACCTATTGTGGTAATCAGACAGAACACTGCTGGACTGTGGGAGTAGGACAGTAGTGGGAGTGCCACTTACCGCCCTCTCTGTTTTTAATAATCTCACATAAGTAAACCTTTGTAAGTATGACATTCAATATCTGTTGTCAAATTAGGAAACTGATATAAGTATAAAGTCTAAAGAATTGTGCCAGTATCAAGTTTTTGTTTCTCCTTTTAGTTGTTACAACTTGGAAACTAGATTCTGTCACTGAAACCTTAAAATTTCTCTCAAACTCTCATCCTAACATTCATCCTACAAGAGTAATGACGAGATTTTAACAGTCTTTGAGTCAAACCAGTCTCACATTTGGCAGACAACATGGTAGAATACCAACTACAGTAGATACATGTCCCACTAAAATCTGACATCAATGCTTTTGGAAAGTTCACAGAGGCACGTGCCACTCTTTGTGCCATAAATGATGCATAGAACATGATATTTGAGTGCATGTCATATAAAATATATAACATGCAGACATATTGCATGAAAACCTTTATATCCCTAAATCTTTTAATCTGGGTCCATTTCTTTATATTGTGTTTCTTTCCTGGTAAAACCAGTCCCATATGGAAAAGCTTATTGGTGGGAGTGTGTCTTCAGTGGGAATGTGCAGACTCAGGCCTCTCCTTTCCAAAGAGCTGATGTAGTCTTTCTCTGGTTTTACAGGAAAACAATGACAGTATCCTCCCTAATGTAGCTTTAATTAAAGTGAAAATTAATGATGTGGCTCACATGCTCCTCTGCTATGAAAATCTCACAGTTGTGTGCAAAGCCAGGCACTCTGATTAAGACCTGATTAACTGTAATCCCTGACTTAACTGGGGGACAAGTTACTTGTGGTTAATGGACATCAGATGCTCTGGGGAACAAGACACAGTGTTGCCCATAAAGTTGAAATAATTTTCCGCCACATTCCTCTTTTTATTCCCATTTATAATTTCACTTGAAAACATAACCAAAGAATGCCTTAAGAAGGATTGTACTGTTTTATGTAAATCTAGGTTTATAATATTAACGAAACCACAATAACTGCACAATTCTGAATTTATATTTCTGTATCATGAAAACATTAAAACGCCATTTGTTTATAGTGCTCTGATTGTGATACTCATGCTGGTTTTTCCTGAGCTGAACTTTGAACAGTTGGTCATCTTCTGTAATTAACGATCTATGTTCACGGTGCTGCTACGGTAACGTTACCGAGTCGAAATTTAGCAGCTAACTGAAAGAAACTGCTTTGTGTATTTATTTATCTAAAGCTGTATTTGAGGCTTTGTTGAATTTTCGTTGTATTTTGCAGTTTTTTGTTTTTTCTTGCTGCCGCGCTGCTTTGCACCAATGTGTCCGGTGGTGTGCTAGCAGCAGACGAAGACGAGTGGAGCTTGAGAAAGTTCAGACATCGTGGGAGGATGCGGCTAAGATACTGAAGACTTAGGTAAACGGTACGTTCACGATACTTTTGAAGCAAGTTTTACTTAGACAAACCTATTTTGCTTCGTGTCTGCATGTGAAGACACGGTTAGTTTGCATAAAACTGGAAAGTTTCTGTAAGGTGGAGGCTAGCTGAAGTCTTGCTAATTCAGAGCTCAGTCAGGTGCGCTTGGCGGCCATGTGTCTGTCCGGAGCTAAGTAGCGTTCACTGGCTTGTTTTCGGTTCTGTTCACGGTGCATGTGTGTTACCGTGAGACGGTTTATCGACCCTGTAATGTAAGTGACCGTGATGTTTTTTTTTACTTCTGCTTTCTTGAACCTCAGAGCTTTATTTTATTCCAGCAGTAACTCCAAAATGATGCAAGTTTATCACACGGCCGTCGTGATAACAAATGAGGAGAGAGGGTTTAGTGTTTCTGTTCCCCCGGACTGATCTAACTACTGTCAGTCACAATAAACCACACCTATAGTGCCTTGGCAGCCACGTTTTAACGTTTTGCAACAAAACTCAGTTAAATAGCAACAGAAAAGTAACGATATATACATTAGTATGTAATAGTGCCTGCCTGTTTTTGTTTTTTAACATTTGTTCATTCATAGAAATCTGTCTGATAAATAACTTTTTTACACTGACGCCTCTGACTTGGCCATTGAGGAATGCAATGCAAACAATAATTTAAAAACAAACCTCAAAACAATTCTTCAAAATATAAAATAGCATCTTCCTGTATCTCTCTGGCTACAGCCAGTCACTGCATGTTGGCGTTTTGGATTATTACAGTCCTTCAGTACAGTACTTCAAATTTCACAAATCCAAAACACATTTTAGAAACTGTATAGAGCAGATAAAAAAAAAAAAGATCAATAAATAAAAACATAAATATAATGCTGTCTCATAAAGAAGCGGGTTCAACAGTTTCATGAGCAAACCCTCTTGACGAATAAGAGCGTAGTCTTAGAATGATGACTTCTTTATGCATGTACAAGTCTGTGTACATATGTCTGCGGGCTAAATGGACGTTCACATGTGTCATCATATGTTCAAAATACATTTGCAGTCCTCTCTCCAAAGGAGCTTAAAGCCATTTATAATCTTACCATGTCAAATTTACAGCCGATATAAGCTAAAACTGGTCACATTGTGTGGAAAACATTGCATGTTTTTTTTGTATAAAGTATGAAAGCATGAACGCTGACGCAAGTGTTGTGTTCACCAATCAAAGTGCATGCATGGTGCAAGTTTAATGATTTCAAATGGCCAATTTGACGTCATAATCTCAATTGCCAGCCATTTTTATCCATTAAGGATGATTTTAAAAAGACGAACCCAAATTTGACTGTGTGTTAAAAATAATATTTTTGGCTGAGTCATGGCAGTAAATACTCCAGTATTTGTAACGTTATTTTAAACGTTATGGATATGCTCTTGTGTCTTCACTGGTGTTAAAAACCACATGGTTGGGTTTAGGATGTACTGTATGTTTTGCTCCATCTGTCTTTTTGCTGTGCACTCCAGATGTCAGCAGGCAAGATGAACCAGGAAGAAGTTTTGGCAAAGCTGAAGAAGGATGTTCGTTCCTTGCTCATTTCATCTAAGATGGGCTTGGAGCCTGAGCAGCTCATGCGAGACTATGTTGCCATGTTGGGGTATCGCATGCCCCTGAAACTCTTGGGCTTCAGAAACATCATGGATATGGTGAAGGAGATGCCTGATGTGGTGTCACTTAACTTCAGGCCAGATGGCAGCTTATTCTTAAAGGGTAAAGTCCCTTTTGATTATTTGAGCATGTATTCGTATTTTAATACTTTTTCAGTCATTTTTTTTCATGTCTCACCTTTATATGTCCGTCGTCATAGCTGTTGGCACAGAGTCCACACAAACGGTAGAGGAGCTGGTGGCTGATCAGCGCACGTCTAAGACAGACAAGAAGGTCAGGAGGGGAGGTGTCAGCTACTTCTCACCCCGCTACAGTTACCGGTACCCCTCTGTGGTCCTTCCCAGAAGAGGTCGTGCTCCTCCAGCTCTCCCTGCCCAGCTGAGGACACAGCTCCGCACACTGCTCTCCAAGGTATATCCTGAAACAGTTATTTTAACATTCATTGTTTCTCACCAAAATCAGAGGCAGAGTATGGCGTGTATGTGACAGATCTCACACACATTGCAATGGAATAACATCAGTTTGACCCCACAAAGTAATTCATGGTGATGGTAATAAGCTTGACAATGCAGTAGGCATCCCATGATTACATGATGGTATAGCAGTCATGCAGTTGTCGTCACTGCACTAAGCGTGTGTATCCTCCCATAATAAGGTGGACTGTTTGGGCCAGAACCTTACGATCTAAGCCAGTCCTCCTTCCCCTTGAAATGGGACAAATCAAAATGGCAAATCAGTGTTTTAAAGAATTATTGTTTTGTTTTTTTGCAATGCACTCTTCAAAAACTTGTTTGCTAAATCACAGAACTATCATATAGGCCTGACTGACTGTTCTGTATGGGTTTTTCATTTGTTTGTTTATCTAACAAAATCATGCGTCATGATCTGTTACTACAAAATGTTGTCTTGTTTCAAGTAATGATACAGCTGCTTTCCCAGGGTCCACTCCGGTTATCAGACTTGGAGACCTCATTCCTGCGCTGCTTTGGCCGTCCGCTGCATGTCCAAAACTACGGCTTCTACTCCACTGGAGAGATGCTGGAGGCAGCAGCGGACCTGGTCCTGATCCAGCAGGGCAGGCTTGGCTCAGTTTTGACTCTGAGGGAACATATGCTGCCCAGGCCGCTGTTAAGGCCTTTTAGTCCACCAAGGAGGACTGGACCAATAAAGTCAGCGTTGCATACCAATGACAAGTCAGCTTCCAAAGGGCCAGGCATCAGAGCTGAAACACCAACAATATCGCCAGGTGTGTTATTAAGGAGGTGGTAGCCATCAGTTTGTGGAGACACTTGATGCACACATTCCACATTTCACATTTTGAACATCTTCCTACAGTGTGTTTCAAAAAGCAATCAATATCCAATGTTGTCTTTTGGTTGCATATCCACTCTGCTTTTTTGAGATTGGATAACTGTTAATTTTTGAAATATCTTTGTGGTCAACTGAAGTCCAAGGGAGTCCTTTGTCTGCCTTGGGCCCTGTCCCTAAAGAGTCAACGGATGTCAGTAACAAGCCAAAGATGGCTGAGAAGAACCAGGAAGTGGACCTAGAGCTCTGCCAGGATGGTCACTTCTTTCAGAAACGTTTCCTCAAGGTTTGTTCTCATTTAAAACAAAAAAATGTAGGACCTGCACTTACATGATAATGTAAAATGAGGCCAAAGAGACTTTGTTTAAAATTATTCACCTTAAATATAATGGTCTTTGTTCCTTCTACTCAAACTCTGCATACTGGAAGCTGGAAGAGGAGCTTCGCCAGCAAATCGTGGAGAATGGAGTTGCTGGCACTATAAGTCAGGAGCTGAAGGACAAGCTACGAAAGGTTGAACTTCCTGCTTGTTCTAAACAGATGTCTTAGTGTCACTAGTGGCTACAAGCTTGTAATACGATTTGCTTTCATGGCAAGAATGATTTTGGTACAGAAGATAATGAAAACACATGGTTACAAATCTTGTAATGAAAGCCTTCATGTGTTCATGACTTTCTGCAGGTTGTAGGAAAGACCAGTGGGGGATTATCAGTTCATGATCTGCCTGCTGAGTACAAGGTAAAAGAAAATGCAGTGCTTCTGTTCACAGCATCACACAAGCATTTAAGACAAATTAGTCACAGGGCTGGGAGCTTAAGAACTGGATTAAGTCTCTCCTGATCAGCTAAATACAAAAAAACATTCACATTGCTTTTTTTGAGTACCTTAATGATCTAGAAAGTAGCTCCACTCACGTTTTCTTTTTTTTGTTGCTCCTCAGAGGCTTTTCGGTGAGGACTTGCCGCTGCTACAGACTGGTTTTGTCAGCGTCACTGAACTGGTCAGTGCCATGAGTGACACCTTCCACCTGGAACCTGCAGGGCGTGACAATGGACTGCACTGGATAGTCACGGATGTACAGGACAGTGACATTACACAATCAGGTGTGTAAGTGCATATGTTTAAATACCAACTGTTGATATCACCCCAGTTACTTCAATGGCAGGTATTTCATTGTTTTTATATACAAAATCTATACTGGAACTATATTACTGTGAAAATGTTTTTTTTATTAGCATCATCAGACTTAATTGGTTGAAAAATTGTGGAAAATGGACATTGGACATTGATAGTTAATATAATGTTTTACTCTGTACTATCACTGGTTAATGTTGTAAATATAAATTATATGGGTATGAAGGTGCTCTTGAGATTTAAGTATCCCCCTTTCTCCTCCTAGAGTTGTTTATCTGCTGCCAATTTCTCACAAGGGCACCAGTCTGGCTTTGTTTCTGCAATCAATAAATCTTCTAATCAGTGATAGATTGTAATTAATGGCAGTGTGCAAGATATCACAAAAGAAAGCAACCAAGCAAAAACTTTCTTTCTTTCTTTTTTCTACTTTGTAGGCTCAAAGGAGCCTGAGAGTTTTGATAACAGTGTGAAGCAGCCATTTCAGAGCTACCACTTAAATTATGGAGAGTCTCCTTGGGAAGGTGAACTGGAAGGAGACGTTGGTGATCTCGGAGAATATGACGAGAAAGAGAAAAAAGGAGAAAAAACTGAGCTCGAGGCCGGTGACAATTCCAACACCAAATTGGTTCGTCAACATCTTTTCTTTCATGTTAACACTTTACTTGGATTGAAGGACAGTCTTTAAGCGAGAGACTAGAATAAGCAGATGTCAGTGCCGTTATCTGTGTACCTTTATCAACCCTGAAACCTGCCAATAGTTGTTAGAAGTGCTAAAGAATAATAATATAGAGTAACACTGCTACATACCGCTCACCTCTCTCAATTTGCTTTTCATGTGTCCGCTTGTACGTCTGAAATCTGCCCTGTCGCTCAGATGCCTTGCAGCCCTACGGTACCCCTAGATGCCCTGCAAAGTCAACGTCTCCAAAAGCCAACGCGCCATAGTGCTCGAGAGCTGGTAGAAGTCCTGGTGGAACATGTGGAGTCGCCCGAAAATTTCCACATCCGCTTCAGCGAGTGTGAGGGGGCCCGAGCTCTGGAGGACATGATGATAGAGATGAGGTGGTGGACATAAGATAATGTACTAACGCTTCCTGTACCCATTGTGCCAGCTACATTGCAGTGTAATCAGTAATAAAATGCATAATTTGCCTCCGTATTTACCATTTCATCAAGCCTGGCACACAATGAAGCAAAATATACTTTGTCGATGAGCTTGTCGATGATCTTTGAAATGTATTTCCCTAAATGTTTCTCTGAAAATTTGAGATTTTTTTAAGTAAAAAGATAAGAAAAGAAATTGGATGAGGCACCCAACACTCACCTAACACCTAACACAACTGTTATTCAGTCTGCAGTAGTGAAAAGAAAAGGCCAGATCATTGTCTTAATTGTCTGAAAGAAACCATAAAACCAAACACAGTAATGTGAGGTAGAACTGTTTGATGTTTAATAGAAACATTGTTTTTACAAAAATCCAACTATGTCATCAACTTAAAATGAGAGCTTCTTGTAGCTTCTCTATGAGCAATAACATCCGGTTGTTCCTATTTGTTTCTTTTCCTCTCCTCTTACCTCCCCTAGACGATGTTACACCGTTCCTGAGGTGTCAGAGCGATACCGCCTCCCTGAGCGGTTTGTCCGGCGGGGTCAGGTCTGTTGCGTGTCACCCAAAGGAATGTGGTTCTATCGAGTGGTGATCCATCAGATCGTCAGCCCCACTCAGGTCGAGGTGTATTACGTCGACTTTGGTGATTTGACTGTTGTACTGAGTGCCAACCTCAAGTTCCTCAAGTACGGGCATCTCAAACATTTGAACAGTTAAACAGTACAACTAACACTATTGATACGATCAGTGTCTGTGATCTGCAAGGCTCTCTACAACATATCTCTCTGTTTCTCAGGTTGTGTTATTCGATTCTTCCTGCACAAGCTGTTCCTTCATCACTTGCTGGAATTAAACCTACCTCTGTGAGTCCGATGGCATATCTGATGATATATTCACAGTTGCATGGCAAATCCTGCTAAGGTCTGCACAATCTTCTTGTTAATATCACAGTGGTGAGCTGTGTCTGGCATCCATCTTGTTTTAGTACCGTAGACTTTTTTGAATGTTATGTTCCTTCATGCGTCATTATTTGACTGATTGTTCATGTAGTATATATTGTATATTTGTCTTTGGCTTGTAAAACTCACCAACATCAGTATTGGATTATTTTTCTTTCTTCCTGGCCAGCTGTCCCCTTCAGGATTAATAAAAGCACCAAACAATAGTGGAGTACTATATTTTTAAACAAATAAGTACTGAAAGAGTTTTGTACTTTCATCTTGCTACTTGCAGCTGCTCACATTCTTGCTTTTGCATACTGTATGCAATTAAATAAAAATCGCCAAGATGATTGTGTTATGAAATATTCGGGTACCGTTGTGTTTTTTGTTTTAAGAGTGTTGTGGTCATCCTCTTGCAGGGTAGCTGGACTCCTGAGGCGACGGCTTCTTTCCAGAAGCTGTGCTCTGATCGCTCCCTGGTGGGCGCTTTGGATTGTTACATTGGAGATGTGCTGCAGCTCTACCTGTGTGACACACACACTGATAACGACATCTACATACACGCTGTCCTGCTGAGCCAGGGCCACGGGATGGCCTGCAGCCCTGCAGCCAGTGCAGCAGTGAGCCACATACACACAAACTAATTTATTTGTACCGTGGACATGATAAATAGTAGTTTTTAATTGGCTGGCAGCAAATGTTAATGTGGTCATAGCATAAATAAAATACTGAAGTCAGTATTAGAGTGGTTTTGGTTCTGGTACCAGTCTGTGGCAATCATTCTCTGTATGTATTTGTTCATATTTTACAAAGGCTTTAACCTGGACTAGGACATGCAACAATGATAGTATTAAAAATAAATTAGATGTATGCAGCTGTTTGAAAATGCTAAATATATATATTTAAATACATTTGTATCAGACCAGTTTTAGATAGGAACATGTATTTATTTATGCTTATTCCGTGCACCCACATTTAAATAATTTGCATTCTTCCTGTCTTTATTCAGCTTTGTGTCCATGTCAGCCCAGTGAGTCTTTACCTTGGGGAGGGAATAGTTGACCTGCCAGAGGTAGAAGAGGAGACCACTTCTTCTCCCAAGCCAGAAAACATGCTTGAAGAAGCCATGCCAGTTTCACCAAAGGTACTCCAAACACACATGCAAAGAGGAAGTTAAACTTTCAGGTTCCAGTACAGCCAAAGAAACATTAGTGTCCACACTGTGTTACTGGGTTGGGTGTTTGTGGAGAATTTCAGCTTTATGTCGCAGTTGTTTCTTATCTGTGTGTGCTCTCTAGTTGTCTCTTCTCTCCCTCCCTGTCTCACTTTCTCTTTCTCACCCAATTTTTTTAATGTTGCTGTATAGCCTTTATTCTCAGCTGTCCATAGCTCTTATCTTACCAGCCATACTGTCAGTGCTGCAGGCCCACTGCAGCACCACACCACGCAGTAGTCAGTGTACACACTCACATCAAACACATTCATCCACTTGCAGAAATGGGGGTTGCTGTTCAGTGCTACTTAATGTATAGTCCTACTGTTCGGAAGGTCACAGCTGCGTGCTGGCCAATAAATAAGATGACAGCCAATCAGGGTTAGGGCTGTTTAATGGATATTGGATTACAAGATTGTGTCTTTCTTATGTTAATGAGTGGATGGTTGTTAAACTGAACATACAGGAAAGGAGATTTTACAGTGTCACTGCCTGTGACTGCATTAGAAAAGCACCAGAGATTTATTTGTCAAGTGTATTTGCATATTGATTAAAAGTTGGCAAAAAGACAAATAAAAAGTATACTTTTACGTTGGACTGAACAACAACAGCAGAATGATGAAATGATAAAGGGAACAAACTAAGGCAACAGTCAAGCCTCATGAATAACAACAATAGCAATTCCCCCAGTTACAAGAACTCTCAAACTGATTCTGAAATATGCTTGTCTGCTGTATCATGTTTGGGAGTGTTTAGCCCAAAGACTTGAAGCAGATAATCCAGCTCAGACAGTTGTGCTTTCCTAACTGTCTTATTTACAAGTTGTAGAGATGTTGTTCATGAAGATAGTGAAGCTGTGTGTCACTAGTTCTGAAATTAGAAATCAGAAAGATTACACAGACCAGGTGGAGTGTCAGTATGTTCTTTAATCCTCTCTAAAATAAGACATTGATCCCGTCACCATGGAGCTGATATTAAAATTAGATCCTTGATCTCAAATGTAAAGTGCAACGCCATGCTCTATGTAAAATGTCGGTCCAGCTGGCGATTTCAAACCTGTCAGTCTGCGCTCTTTCTTTAACATTATTCATCACATCTTTTTCTATGAAGAAGTTTTTAACCGCACATTGCATCATACTGCTCTGAATAATTACTTTGATTTGAACATTTAATGGATAAGACTGAACCTGGGTTTGACAGATCCTCACAGGATCTCTCCTCCTGTTTATCTTCACAATTTGAATGTTAAACTGAGATCTAAAATGTAGCATCAATGGTGTGGTCTTTGCAATAAATATTTTCTGGTGATGGCAATGGAGGAAAGCATTCATTTATTTTTGATTTGCCATCAGAGGAAACCCTGCAGCTGCTAGAACAGTATCTGAGGTAACATGATCATTAATCTGCTGCAATAAATGAACAGCTTCTATGTAGGCTAGGTTACAGGCCTTTTTATGTTCATTTATGCAATGCCACCCGCTGAAATCATTTACAGTATATTATATTACCAAATGTGCAATATAACACACAGTGCAACTGTATGAAGTATGTAGGTTTATGAACAAATGAATCAATATGCAGTAAGTATAACTTAATACACAGCACAGTGATTGCACAGTATGTGTTCATTAAATATGAATCTAATGGAAACCGGACATTTCTTGGTGTCTCAGGTTGAAGAGGAAGAGCTTCCTGGCCTGGAGTGTATTGAAGACAGTGTGGTTAGCCATCACTACCAGGTATGACCACCTGACGCTGGCTTTGTTCACATCACCGCTGCTGTCATTCCAAGTATTGTCTTGTTTCTGTTGACTTTATTGTATCAGTGTTTATCATAACTTAGCTCTGGAATATAACTCTCAGGGTATTGTGTTTTAGATTGCTGATTCATGCAACTTTTTCCCACTGCGAGCACCTGATGTAAATAAATGATACGTGCGATGGTGCTGTATGGTAGAGATGCACCTAATCACTCTTTTTTTAAAATTGATTAATCCAATATTTAGATTTATCAATAAATAAAATAATCATTTAAATCATCAGTTTTTATAAATATAACAATGAATTTACCCAAGCTTAATATCAAAAGCTTTTCATTAATATTTCAATATTTTATTCAATCATTATCCTGCAGTAGAGAATAATGATAATAGTGATTTAAGATTTATTGTCATATGCACAGTAAAAACACATGCTTTATGCAGAAATTAAATTCTTACTTTGCCCAACTTCCTTTACATAACAGTACCACAACACAATGATAGAAAAATAGTGGCATATTTTAATTAATTACATACATTTCCATATCATTGCTGTGTTATATTAATAATAATAATGTAGACCTAATTTCACTGTACATCAACTGAATGAGGACAAAAAGTTATGATACAAACATATGTGAACAGAAGCTCCTGAAGTGTTTATTGCTGTGTGTTTTTCAGAGTAAGAACACCATGTCCAGTGCTCTGATAAATGAACAAACCCTCAGCTGTGGTGAAATGGCCTGGGCCTTGACCAACAAGTCATCTCTTACCAACTCCTCCAGTCCCACCTTAAGCCCTCTCAGCCCTCCAGATTTGATCTGGACCAAGACACCCCCTGCAAACTGTAAAGCTGATCTTCAAGTGAGAAGACATCAGCTGTTTTTTGTTTCATGAAAACAAAATCACTGTGCATTTATGAACAACAGAAAAACAAAAACTTTACTCTGTTCTCAGATGCTGCTGAGCACGGCTAAACCAGCTCCATCCAGCATTATTTCCAGCTCCTGCCATCCAACACCTGAAGAAGAGAAGCTCCTGCCCAAGGTTGCTGCCCCCTCGCTGGTCAGGGCTCCTCCAATTCTGAAGACTCTGAGCCTCCTCACCCCTGACCTGGGCCAGGGTATGTATACACACATACTGAGGTATCTTTTTGAGAGAAGTGGACAATGTACACATGATTTAAGTGTTAAGATTCAAAGTGAGTAACTGAAACGGCAACAAATAAGTTGCCTTTTTTGATGTAGATGGATAAGCCACTTTAATTCATTTGAAATTGTTGTTGAATGTCAGCTATTTTATTGATTTGTGTTTCTGTAATTGTGTGGCATTACAATTCTGTGCCAGTGTTACAATCAGTAGATCATAGATCAAGTTAAGCAAAATTCTTTGTTGTGTTAGAAAAATATAAACATTTGATTTCACAAAGGGCTTTAATCATTTCTAAGAGTAGTTATCTTTTCCTCCAAATTGTAGAAAGATAACACTGTGGAACCAAAGTCATGATACACACAAAGGCTCCGCTGTCTTGCACACACACTCTAATTTTCTAATAGGATTATGCAATGACCTTCATTAACCTGCACATGTACGCATAGAGAGAGAAAAGCCTTCAGTGAAATTGGACTGTATCCGTGGATACAGAGAGGACATATTGATTTCCATCCTGCTGCTTGCAATGGTGGATGTACCTGCACTGAGAACCTGACACAGATTCAATTAGACCTGTTACCAGAGCTATTTGACCCAACAAGCTGCTTTCATTGCATTGCATTTGTCCTGATATCAGTACACCAGTGCTCCACCGTGCGTCTACTTACACTGTGTTAATGAAAAAAGCTAAGTGGGTCAAGATTTATCTACAAATCGCTTTTTGTGAACTATAGCGTTACAAAGTGCTTTACACAGCTGCACAAATACAGATAAAAATACAAGATAGATACTAAAATTGGTACATGACAGATTAGAGGATATGCTGTTTGGGTGTATGTGTGTGTTCTGAAAACACATGTGACTACAGACTGCAGAAAGTCCAATCCGACAATCTGCTGTGCTGACGATATTCCCTGTGGTAAATAGCAATTCTTCCCCTTCTCACTTGCATCTCCTCTCTGTATTTTGACTCCCAGCATGCCCTGAGACATATGCTGGCTTCCCTCAGAAACCCTGACAATGCAGAAATTTGACTCAAATAAAAAAAAAAAAAAGAATCTTCACAATCACTGGCAAATGCAAAGTCGGCACTTGTCGCGATTCTCTTGTATCTCTCTTGATGCACTGACAGCAGAGTTTGTCTGCTCAGCATATTTATTACATACAAAAGGGTCAGTACTTAGCTTATTGTTGAGCTACTCCTGAGAAAAACACTGTGCTGAATAGTGTTTCATTTATTTATTTTATACTCATGTTTGTTTTGCTATCTGGAAGAAGCCTGGAAGCTTTAGGAGTAACTTGATACCAGCTTATTTAGCTTTTGCTGACCTCCAGTGGTTAAAACTTCTACTTGACTGCTGTAATGTTCAAGTGCATCAATCAAGTGTGGTTGCAGGTCCAGAGCACACATCTGTCCACAGCTCACAGTAGCATTGCAAGACTTTTAGCCTGGGATTTAATAAAATGGCCCATTACGTGTTATGGGGATAGTGTTAAATGATGGAGAAGCTATAGAGGACTTCATCTTCAAACAGTTCTTAGTAGCATAACTGATGCAACACTGATGGTAGATAGAGAAGGAAATCAGTTCAGTTCAAAGATTTATAGTCACTGGTTGTGAAGTTCATTTACATTTTTTCCTAAGCTAAGTGGTTTGAATGCATTTAGTATGTACATCACTAAGTGAACACATCACTGTTCATACAGCACAGTTTCAGACGTCTTCACGTCTTTTAATATGTATTCAACAAGATGGTAGGGTACTGTGAAGCCGAGCTTACACCTGTGTTCTCAGTCACGAGTGAGGAACTCCACTGCTAAAAGCTACATATTTGCTCAGATTACAATGGTGATTCAGTATCTGTTCACTTGTATCTGCACACATCTGTTGACAAATCATAGTCATAGTAATGTCTTTATATTGATTATTAATTGTGTTTTTATTCTGCTGTCCAGGTGTGCCGCTCTATCTGCGAAACTCTGGCATCCCGTTTCCTCTGTTTGGGACCAGGTAGGCCAGCTGGCTGACTGAGTCAAAACACCAACATAGGAATGTTTATTCCTTAGTGCTGAAAACATTTTTATTCTGAGTTAATTTCCATGTCATCTTAATCTATTGTAAATTAGTTCAATTGTATGTTAGACTCTGTTTGTTAGATTGATATCAGTGTAATTGTAGAACTTTCCAGAGAATCAGAAAAAAAAGGCTTTTCTTTTTTAAATCGTTTTGTTCATGTAAAGCATTTTATTTTTTATTTATTTACATTTTCAAAGCCATCAAGTCTGTGATGTGTTATATGGTTTGTTTCCATACTATTGCTGTTCTTGACAAGGTTAAAACATTTTCAAATGCTCTTATGATGAACATTACAGAAACGTGAGTCATGACAAATGTAATTTTATTTTGGAAAATAAATCTTATTTGATAGAATATTTTAGTATTTTAAGTTGTGTCATGCATTTCTTGGTAGTTCAGTGTTTTTCTTCTTCACCTGTGAATTGAATTTCTTGGTAGTTCAGTGTTTTTCTTCTTCACCTGTGAATTGAGTGTTTAGTTTTAAAACAAAGTGCTTTACATGAAGACAAAGGTTGTTTTTCTTTGCCTCATTCTTTAGAGCGTGAAATATTTAAACACTCCTTTTTAAATAATGTGCATGAAAATGATCACAGCTTGAATATTACAAATGTAAATAAAATACATTGTTTATATAATACAAGTACTGTTGGATGCACTAGTATTAGCAACACTAGACTAATGAAAATCACCTCAGAGATGTTGTTTTACACGGGAGGATGCTGTGTGGAACACCATTGTTTATTTTTGGAGTGAAAAAGAGCAGCGTATGACATGCTTCTCTGTTAATACTCATTCATACATATAATATATGAAGTATATTTTAAAATGTTTTCATACTTTGTCTTTTTTGTAGCTGCTAGCAGCATGCTAATGGTGAACATGCTAACATGTGCGAGCATAGTAAAAATACATGTGCCAAACATCACCATGCATGGCATTGGTACTGTGAAATTGTCATAGATGTATTTGGAGATCTGGATACACCTCTGTCACTTGCTGCCACTTTGTCCCAATACTGCAGAGGTAAAATCAATTGTGGACCAGCATTTTACATAGAGGGTAACATTATAAGAGACATCTGCAAAACCTTTGACTGGACAGTTTAAAGTGTAAACAAGGTCAATCATTACTCTTTGTATTGAGTTTTTTATCCATAAAACATTTGTACCCATGTGCAATGAACTGCACAATGCAGAAGTTAGAATACTCTTTGTATTCCACTTTCACTTGGAAATTGGTATACTTATAGACCTTTGACCTTTTAAAAACACTTCTTTCAGTTATAAAATGTTCAGTGTTGTTGCTGCTGTAGTGCCTTTCCTCTTTCCTGGCTCTACTTTCCTTAACAAGGTCGATGTGACCTTCAGCCAGGCCATTAATTCACATTTTGCTTTATCCTGCTGAGTCACTAAAACCTCTTTTGATTTATACAAAACTGTTTTCCTGCATTTGATTTGCATAATGTGGCTCTTCCACTGAGGCTGCATGTGAACAGCTGCACCTTAAAATCGTGTCTGAGGGAATATGAATGACTGAAGAGACGAGATCAACACACAGGAACAATGAATAAAACAAAACACCATCTCTAAACTCAATGACGCTCATTACATAGAGTCAAGGCACATTAGCAGAGCTGACTGAGCTAAAATGTGTTTTCGTTATTTAGACTAAAAATGCTAATGTAATGTATCCTGAAACTGATGGAGAGGCTGGACCTTGAAACTAGAGCTCACTTACCAAAATGTGCTCAGATTTGTAAAGGTTAAATCAGAATGAGGAGTCCTGGATCATTAGTCTGCATCCTGCTGGGCTTCCTGACCTTTACTGGCTCAGCCAATTAGCTTTTTAAAATGCTCCTGATGAGAATAGCTCCTCCTCTCACTAATACAGCAGCGCAGTGAAGAACATTAACCTACATACTGTACACACACACGCGCAATTTCTGCGTTTACAACACAGGCATACAATGACACTGTGACCTACATTTATATCCACACACCTGTCTGTTTTGCAATATGACCCTCTTTTTTAATTTGCATGCACACATTATCAGTCTTTAGTACGCATGACAATCAAAACTGTACAAACACTCACTTTTTAGGACAGAAACTAAATGACAAACGTTGGCCTTCACGCACACAACAGACACAGTGAAAATGCAACACACAAGCATGCACATAATCACACACAATAGCACCAAATTTTCGACAATGAAACAACAAAAAGCTTGTACAAACACACGCACATTGCAAGGCATTGCATGATGCAGGCTCTGTCTGTGTGTGTGTGTGGAGGTGGGTGAGGGTTGGTAAGGCAGACGCACAGTAAACCTTATTAAGGAGGAGAGTAATGTGGTTGCAGCTGATTAGCAGCCCGCAGCAGCAGAACATCAGTGTCCTGAATGAAGCCTGAAGATCTGATGGCTTTGATTCACAGTCGAGACCTGAAGCAGATTTGGCTTTGTTTCACAGGCTGTTTTTTTACATTTACATATTTTGGATAACCTTCAGTAAATGAGCAGTAAAGAGCAGACTGATATTGTACACATCTAACTAGGAATGGTCAGCTCAACACTTGACATATAGGCATGCAATACATATATACTGAAACCCTAGTCAAAAGTAGTAAAAATGAGTACATTATCATTATATTAGTATTTGTTACATTTAGCTTTTTGCTAATTCTTCAGTTTTATTACTCTTTTAAGAAAATGCCACGTGATTCCAAGATTGTATTAATTATCTTGGCTTTTTTCATAGATGTGCACTATAACGTCACCACTGGTGATGATAATCCTATCCTGTCTATTCTTGCTCAATCACATAATTCCCTAATCTCTGAGAAAATTGACTGTAATGACGCCCGATCGCATTGGTGAATCCTCTGATATTTTCACCTGAGCAGAAGCTGTCAGCTAGCTGAAAAGCTGACCTAGTCTAATCCCAAATTCAGTCAGATGGATCAGTGATGACATGATGAGTTCATAGTCAACAGAAATTAACCATGTCCAATCATCTTATTAAAACAGTCAGGTGTAGACTGACAATTTTAACATATGTGTACCATAGTTCTATTTTCTTACTTCTACCCCACATTTCAGGGGGAAATATTGCACTTTTCACTTCACTACATCTATCTCACAGCTTTAGTTGCTACTTACTTGATGTTACATGAGACACACAAGATTATAAATCATCATATCATTAAGATGAAACACTTTGAGCTCTTAATCATGATTCATAAGTCTGACTTGTTATGTTTACCAAACAGACATTCCTCCTCTAAATCTCTCAGGTGGTTTCATTTAAACAAGTGTTTCTCAAACTTTTTACACCACTTCAGAAAATATTCAGCTCTCTGAGTACCGCCATTATGAAAGTACCATAGGCAGACTGATTTCAGATAGAGAATTTACACAGGAGGATTATTGCTATTAAGATCATTTATTGTTGACTGTTGTTGAATCCTGAATGGAATTAGAGAATCAGCAGCAGTCTGGTGGAAATATGGTACTCCTGATCTGCACTTCTCCACTAATATTTCCTGTTTCATCCACATTTGTAGTGTACCACATTATGATTACCGGTGATTTAAAGGTCCAGTATTGTAGGATTTAATGGCACCTAGCATGAAGTTGCAGAATGCAACCAAATGTATACTCTCCTACGCCTCATCCTCTCCTTCCAAACTGTACTGTACAAAAATGGCAGTTCAACATGACGGAAGAGGACCCACTCTCACTGTAGATATAAAGGGCTCATTTTAAGGCAACAAAAACACAGCAATTCTTATACTCATATAATTATACACAAATGAAAACATACTAATGAATACTGTATTTCATGCCTACAAAGATACTCCTAATTCTTACACACTTGACCTTTAAATATTAGTTTGAGGCCCAAAGAGGCAGAAGAAAAAAGAAAACATAAATGTGTGCAGCAGAATTGAAACTTTTCAGCCCCATGAATGCTGCCATGACCCCCCAGATTAATCCTGTGACTCTTTGAATGGTCCCAACCCCTAGATTGGGAACCACTGGAGTAACCTGACTGAATGTATAAAGTTAGGCAGGCACTCAAACAACTGCAACTTATTGTCAGTTGTTCTGATACAGTTTAATGTGTTCCCAGATCACAGGATCACATACATGGGAACCTCATATCTCAGATTTTTAGTAGTATTTTCTGTTCTCCGGGCTCTCTTTCTTTCTAGTGAGGAATTTCTACCATTTTGTGTTTCTTTTCTTCTGTTTCTTTCCTCTTAACCATCATCATTCTTCTCTTTCGTGCAGCCCAGCTCTATTTGCTAAAAGACATTTGCTTTGCTATGTTTTTGCTTTTTACTACGTTACTTTGGTGTGCATGTTCAATCGGTGTGCCTTTATGGTGAGTGATTTTGGATGTGTGCGAGTGTCCATGTGTACGTACTAATAGAGTGTAGGATTTGAGTGTGGTGTGTGAGCATCTATTCGTGTTTAAACTCATATGCTGCGTGTAAATCAGGGTGTATTAAGTCTTACTCATCCGCAGAGATAATTTCTAGAAGAGAGCCGCCTTTATTTTTATCCCTGTGTCAAAATTCTTATCTGCTGTATTCATTTTAGGACAATTCGAGGAAGTGGAGAGAAGCTTTATTGTCCTGCTAATCCCTCAGGCCTCTAGTTTGGCTACTTCTGCACGCGCACACACACGCACGCACGCACGCACGCACGCACGCACGCACGCACGCACACACACACACAGCAGAACCACCCTTCCACCCTAGACACTAGATTTATACATCATGCTTATTTAACAGAGTGCTAGTACTTTAATCACCATTACATGTTCAAGAATTTTTCATGTTAATATACCGTTGATGTTGTTAAGGCATGATTATTTCTGTCACTCTCATTCTGTCTAAAAGTCTTAAAAGGACTTCACAGGTCCATTTCAGAAATGTGTGAAGTGACTGTTTAGTCCTCTTTACTTGTAGCATGTGGGTAATTAGTATGTTTATCCTCTGAGGAATTAACCTAAATAGTGATTGACATCCTAGAAGAGCAAAACAACAGCTCCGAATTACATGTTTCCAGTGTAGTCATTAAATATCACTTAAATAACACAAAAAAACTCATTCATATACTACAATCCACTTCCACAAGTTAACTGAAAGTTTGGAAATTCCAATACAAGGACTAGCACCATTAACTTAACTGATGGAGTGGAGTGGTGCTATCCTTTTGCTCGATGGAGAAATGAAGGAGATGCAGTTGGCACTGCACTTCTATTCATTGTTGGAAGAATCTGCTGCTACAGAAGACTGATTGTAAAATGAAGCAGCAAATCATTGGGCTAACCACCAATAAGTCCTATTAACTTTGAGCAAAAATAGTTTATTGTTGACATGAGAAATGGTAGTTCGACCAACAAAAAAACAAACAAACAAAAGAGTTAAGTCATGAGTAAAGATAGATAAATATGGTTGAATGGGTGTAGCAGATCCCAACATGCCAGGCAGCCTGTGGTTTGGTGGATTGATTAGGAAAATGGAAAAGCATTGTATACCTAAAACCAGCAGAGGCCATGGAAAAGAGTAATGCTATAATAAGCACTGTAAAACCACCTCCACTTCTATGTGTCTCCTTACAACAAATAGACAGAAATTACAGCAAATTTTGAAGCAGCCTTATTGTTCTTGTATTCAACATGTAGGAAGTATACTGGGTAATTGTTAAAATTTTAATATTTCATCCATATCCATATTCAAGTCTAGTCTCAAGTATAGGTTCCTCAGACCATCTGCTTCCGGCTGTTCTCCACCTCGATGCAGATGTGGCCAGTATTGTTTGCCAGCAGCATCCAGCTGCAGCTGAGCTCCAGGCTCAGTTAATATGCGATGGCACACACTGACAGTTCCATTAAACTGTATTTATGGCAGCCACAAGTAATCGATATGCAGATACGCCAAGCTGTCCGCATTCGCACAATTGTCTTTGGTCCAGCAGTGCAATGCATCAAACTGCCATGCTCAGGGACAACAGAGACAATATACACCATCACTGGGTATTGTTTGTCCCCATAGACCTCTCTCCCTCTTATCCTGTCTTTACATCTGTTCCACACCCCCATCCTCCCTCCTTTTGTTTCTTTTGCCACCCTTTTAAACTTTAGCCTGTGCTGAAAGTGTTTCACTCTGTAAAATGCAAGATTGTAAAATATATGCATTAACCAGGCAGGAACAATATAAAGATACAATATGTGTGACTGTTCGTGTAAGGAGTGTTCGCCCTCTGCTCTGAATCTGTAGTTAAAACCCTCTCCGCCCACTCCATTGTCTATTCCCTTGGTGCATTAGACAGGGTTTGTACAACAAAAGACACTCAGCTATACATCATATCTGCCATGAGCAGACTACAGCCCATTCATATAGACAACGCCACAAACCGGCAGTGTTCTGCCCTACACAGCCGCAGAGCAGTAACTGTCAGCAGCGGGAACTCACAGCAGCCCTTCAGTTTGGACATTGATTACATGAAACTATAGTCTGCAGCTTTTGGATCAAAGACAGTTCCCTTGGGAGAGATACACCACTATTCAACATTACAACTGTATAAAGAGGTGCAAAATAAATGGGGTCAACAGTTGGTGCTAAATGATTCTGCAAAATCTTGAATTGAATTTAATGTTCAATTATGGGTTTCTAAAATATCCATATATACAATGGTTAGGACTAGACAACTGAAACACTTGGTCGTAGTGGTTGTGGTTTCACACAAAGTTAAGATGAATTGATCTGTAATAGAGCACAAATTCTCTTATTTTCTGCTGCATTACATTTCAGACACGATTTTCTGATTTGGCACTGAATGTTGTCATTGGACATAAATTGTGTGCTGCATTATGAGCATAACGCCTAGAGATACTGGACTGTAGTGCTCTAGCAACCACAACCTTCTGGTTTGTGTAATGGATGGTTTAAGGTGTGAATGTTTTTGTTTGTTTGTTTGTTTGTTTGTTTGTTTGTTTTTGCAAGATCTTTCTGAAAACCACAAACAGTCGTGCTTAGTCACCAGTTCTATAGGCACAGCCAAGGAGCGGATAGTGTACGGTGTGGTGACAGTGTCGGAAATCAATTACATCTAATTGTTCCAAGTGGCCATACTGGAAGGCACGGTGGAAAGCCAGCTGCCCTAGAGAGAGGAGAGATGTAATACTGTTTAAATATGGGGATAATATTACAATTGCGAGGCCAGTGGTAATGTAACATGACATTTTGGATTGCCTGCTCAGGGTTTTCTTTATGATTGCATATTGGGATCGTTGCTGACTGTAGTTAAAGAGCTAAGAGTGTCTCAGGTCTTGTTCATGAGTGATGATAAATTTGAGCAGTATTAGATTCTTCTACAGGCGTGTGGCATCGGCAGTGGGGACATCAGACATTGTCTGTTTTGGGGAGGAGAGGAACTGATTATCAAGGCAGTTCATTTATCAGTCAGGACCTTCTTCACTTATAGTCATGAACTTTTGTATTCGATTGCAATACGAGCAAGAAGAATAATTTTAAAGGACCAGTGTTTAGGATTTTGTGACATCAAGTGGATTGACGATTGCAGCCACCTGAATATCTCTCACCTGCTCCCTCTGTTGATGTACAGGGTGATACTATACTTATGAAAACATGAATATTAAATTCCATTTCTGCCATATTCTGTAAATAGATCTGCCTAAAGACCACCTGCTACACTTCCTACTGTTTGCTGATGTTTCCAGTATTGTTTGCCCGCTATAGCTGAATGATCCACCTAAATCTTAGACACGTGTGCTTTAAGCACCTTGGCTAACCCTTGAAAACAGGATGAGGAGCTTTCAGGAGCTTGGACCAGTGAAAGTCAGTTCTGCTGATCAGAGAAATAGTTTGGGGTATCTGATTAGGATGCTTTCTGGACACCTCCCTGTGCACTTCACTCTGGACATATCCAACTGAATGGGGACCCAAACTGGGAGACGAGTCTTGGGAAAAGGATGTCTGGCTGATTTGCTTATGAGTGTGATTCCACCATGTCCTTGACCAAAAAAGATGGAGAAAATGACTGATGTAGACAGATTGATGGATTGACATTTTATTGAATTAGTTACACCAACTCAATGTATATAGTGTGAAAGAAAAGATTTCTGAATGGGCAGTTCTTGCTGGGAGGTTGTGGTTGTGTGTTTCCTTCAAAGGAAAAGAGGTACACCCCGTTTGCTGCTAGTTTCTGACTAACCTAGTTCACTGGTCACTGATAAGTCACTGAATATGCTCAGAAAAAGAAGTTGCATATCTGCACTTGAGTTAGCATAGATAGATATTGATGTCAACTGTCGGTGTGTAATCGATCTCAAACCGATGTTGTCTGTCTTTAGTTAAGTGATGAAACTTTGTATTAAGCAGCCCTGAAAGGAGCGCAGACAGAACAGCAGGTCACCTGATGAATGGTTTCACTTACAGCCAGCAGCATAATGCTTAGTCATGATCAATCATCACCCACATGCCTCGACTCCTCTCTCCTTTTTTTTCTCGCCTCCTCTTCTCTTGTAATTCATCCTCTTGTCTCTTCTTTGGTTCTCTCCTTCCCATATCTCCTGTGTCCTCTGCTCATCTCCTGTTTTTCTGCTCTATCTCTTCTTTGTCCCTCTTCTCTGGTGCACTATGTTCTCACCTTATTTTCTCCTTCTCTCATCTTTTCCTTTACCTTCCTCTCCATGTCTTCCATTTTCATCTTTGCGAGGACCAAGTAAATTAAAACATCCTTGGAACATAATGTCAGTGCTGATCATCAGACCTTGTTTACTTAAAACTTTGTGAAAACAGAAGCAATATGGTTCGGTAAAGCTTGTGGGTAGGTTATGGCTTAGCAACTTTTCAATGTCATGCATCTTGTACTGTATTTGCTTTTCTCACCACAGTCTCTCATGTGAGTTATGTGTTGTCTCAAAAATGCACAGTGCGACATGGCGTGTAAGACAAGGATCATTTTTATGCTGACCAGACTGAAGCATGGTGGAAGAACTGGTAAAATTAAGCATTTGGCAACTCCATGATTAACAGAAGAAGCTCAAGGCCAGTCCACACCTTCCTGGTCAACAGTGATGCAATGATGAGGACCACAGTGCAAGGTACAAGGAGCAAGTACAGCATCACTTAAAGGTCCAGTGTGTAAGATCAAGGGAGCTCTATTTACAGAATATGGCAGAAATGGAGTATAATATGCATATGTATGCTTGTTTTCCACCATGTTGAACCACAGTGCTTCTACAGTAGCCCAAAAATGGACAAACACTGGTAGGGCATAAGTCAGTTTTAAAATATCATACATAGTGATTGTGCTTGCAGATTTGCATATCATAGAAGACTGCACTATTGGCTGTATTTGAGGTCGCCATTCTTTTAGTGCCCTTCTAGTTTTCAAATGTTTTTGGATGAAAAGACTCCGACTAAATGTAATGTTCGACTTTCCATTTCAACAGTGGAAAGCAGCTTGGTTGACATAGAGTAAAGGATCTAGAAGAGTGATCTGCACATGCCCAATAAAGAAGATTTAAACTTTTCTAAATTTTTAAAGAACAAAAAATACAAAAGTTAAAAATCTGTTAAAAAGTTTGTTCTCTCGTCATAGTTAGTGTACACATAGCCCAAGAGGCAACAGTGAGAAAATACCAGGGATGGGCAAGTCCAGATAAGCATCAAGTCAGAGCTGCCTCCCAGCACAGGAAATGGCATTAGCTTTGTTGTCTCACAAACACACACGCACATACACAGTGACCTCTTACTCCCCAGGTTGCCATAGAGATACTGCTCCCTCTTTACACACTCCCAAACAGCTGGCCATGTGAAGGTAAATGTGTGTGCATATATGTGTGTATGTGTTCCATCAATTTTAATGGTTATTAGATTTCATGGAGGCTCCACCTTCAGTGCCAGTACTCATTGGATGGTGTTTCAGCACTGCACTTCCCAGAACTGGGAGTTTGGATTTTCTGTTGATGTCGTTTTGGTAGATGGATATTTTTTCTTTCTTTGCCTATTCAACCATAGCGACTCACCATACACTTCTTCTTCTTCTGATTAATCAAAACAGCCTGAACACATAATTCCTGCATCATCTTTGCAACGTCGTCATCCTGCAAAGAGGATACACTCACGTTGTCCTTCATGGAACAGCATCTCCTGTGTTTCATCTTCCGTCTCCATATTGAACTTGACTGTGAGACTCAAACCTCTGGCTCAAGCTCACCGCCTGTAATGAATAGCTTGTCTGGCAGGCCGATCGAACAATTGTAACAAGCCAATGTTTAGCTCATCTGCTGGAGACCTTATTAAAATAAATGGTTAATAGTCTCATTAATTCTCATCACAAACTATCAGACCGCATGTTGTTGCATCAGTGTTAACCACCATCCCACTAGTTATTTTATTTATTAACACTGTGACTTCTGACCCTTGAATCTGCGATCCAATAACTCAAGCATGAGCCACAGCCAGGCAGACTAAAATGTAATACCGTAGGAGGAGTTTGGTCCTGAATGCAAAGCAGGAAGGTCACTGCTGACTGATCCAGCAATTTGATGCCTGGATCTAGTGTCACACCTAGGAAGTTCACAGAAGCTCCCACAGAGTCAGTAGCATCAGTTAAAACGTATACCCTCCCCAAAATACTGGCAATACTTCCGCTCCAGCTGGTTCTGTACTGGGGATGCTCTCCTGCTCCTCTCCAAGTGAGCCGGGGTGCTCGGTTAGTTTTTACATAAGAGTGTGCAAGGTGTGAGTTTACAGGTGGAGACTAAGCACAAGTCCAACATTTTGTTATTGTTGTTTTTTCAAATAAGATTTCAAACACCCATAGATGGCTAGAAATGAAATTAGTCAAGCATCTTTAATTTTTTGATTATACGCAATGTTTTTAGTAGTGACAGTAGTAGGGACTGTGGATCACTTTGGTTTTAATTTAAAGGAATAGTTCTACATTCTTTTTGTATACAATGATCAAACAAGATATAGCTCTATGGCTTGCTCAGTTGGTTGGCATTTTGCCAGACTTCAAGCTTATTCTTGTGCCTGAACCACAGCAGTTCAAATCAATCCGGATCCTATTTAGTACCTACTGGCAGCTACAACATCAGCAACGAACGTGGTTCACGCAAAGTAAGTACAGAACATGGATGTAGTATCTGTGATGTCATTTACAGGTTTGAGAGGAGTTTCTGCTCGAGGAACTGCAGTTTTGGCGCTTCATTTCACAGCTACAGAGGTTTCCGTTTGGTTTTATGCTCGGTATGTGTGACGACGTGTGAAATGCAGTTTCTATCGATGACCTCCCAGTCAGGTAAGCTGAAATTAGCCATGGAGTTGACACGTTTGTGAGGTTGTGAGAATGCATGAATTTGTACACATACGTGGTCTCAGCTATCGCAAATTTGTGCTCCTCTTCTAGGGTAAATAAAAACTTCCATTCTCCTTCGCAGTCATCAGGTTCTCTAAACTCTGGGAGCTGGCCAGAACAGCCAGAGTCTAGTGGCCAGCATCAGAGTGGCTGGGCCTTGCTCAGTAGCAGACAGAGTATCTTTTCAAGGACAAAGGAGGAGGCAAATGTGATGTTCACTGGATACATCAATATAAAAAACACCAGGATGTATCCAGCTGCTTTAACATTTGTACCAGTGACTAATTTTGAAGATAACAAGGCTACTATTTCTCATCAAACACATCTTTGTCTATATTTTAGGCAACTAAGGGCAAAATCACTTCCTGCAGCGGTGAAGGCACTTTTCTAGTTGAATGAACACAGATGAAGTATGGAGCTGTACATCCAGTACTCCCTGCAGTTTTATCTCCACTGGGTAGTTATGATCTGTCATGAGCAGAAGCTGCTGTTTCAGGAAAAGATTTCTCTCGTTCATTTTTAACTGTTGTAAAATTACCTTTTTAGCTTTGGAGGAATTTACAAATATACTGTGGGTGTATCTCAAAGGCTAATGGTCAGCTGGGTGTGGATGAGAAGTTTAAGGCTAGTGGCCATAGAGCAGGAAGTCCCAGCAACAATAAGGAAGAAAAAGACAAGCAGGCAAGTGCTCAGTGTGCTCAGCATCAGGCTCAGAGCAGATGTCAGCTCATTATGTTGAATGACAGTTGTTGAGGCAGGAATCTATGTTGGAATCTAATGGGCAAGACTAACAAACATTCTGTTGAATAAAACATCTGATGTTCTTATCCTGTCCCTACATGTCTCGACAACACACACCATGAGCTTATTCGTCACTAGAGTGATTATTTCTGATTTACAAAGTAAACTAAATGGTTAAGAGCAGATTGAAGGCAACTATTCTGCTGGATTCTGTCACTGTGCCGTGAATTAAGAAATGTGAAGGCTGTAACCTTTTAACATCCGGAATAAAAATATCCTGTAATTTATTCATAATAGTAAAATATTTCACATTTAAAGCAGTTTCAGTGTGAAATTACTCCCTAAATGAGGTAAAGATCAAATTAATAGCATGCATGTAAATGAACTCACTAAAATACTTGCTGGGCATTGACTTTTGCAGAGAAACTGCACATTGGTTTATTCATTAGCCCAAAGTTTCAACAGACATCACGGAGCTCAGTTGGCACAGAGTTCCTAATTAAGAAAAAGGAACATGTTTCAGGTCATCTTCGGTGTGAGGGATTCATAAAAGGAGAATCAGTATAATCTTTTTGGAGCAGTTCTTTTGCAACATGTCTTAAGGGTTGGTTTGCACTCTTATCTCCTTCAGCTTGACTGTTGAAAGCTTTTATTACAATATGTGGAGCTGTATGAACCCCACAACAGATTACCTGACTTCCACCAGCCTTACCTTCCTAACTGGTCCTGGGATTCAGTAGTATAAATCTGTGAGTGTCTTGGTTTTGTAGTACAGCAAGCACATCCTTGTTTGGTAAGCCAGGCCTCCCCTCCTCTGTCGATATTTGACTTGACTTGGTTGCAACAGTAAGTAGATTAAGGGACCAATGATTGAGGGCAAATCAATTACTGTAGCTCAGTGGTCTGTGTTTAGGGGGGTTCATTGTAGCATTTATTTACTGTGTGCAGTGCACAACCACATTACCAAGCCTCATTTTCTAATGGGAACATCATGAACAAACTATCACTATAATACAAAGGTTCATATCATTATACGAATGTCTATCATAATTGTTGATAAATTTCAAAGTAAATGGACTCATGGTAATTTATGGTATTTTTAAATGTTTCTATAAAGTGTGTATAACTACTGTGAGCTGTGTGTTTAGAGTGACATTATTGTACTTTAAGGTATTTACACTTTTAATCGTTTTATTTTTTTAAACTGTACACAATGGGGATCTGACAGTATTATTACATTCTGCCAGGCATCACCAGTGAAGCTGAACTTATCTTAGTAATATTTTCTCCAACAACAACCATATATTTCCATGCATATTTTTATAGTATCCCTAGGACCTGAAATGTACCATATCAGGTCCTTTACCAGGGAGGTAGTGTGATGCGGGGCGGCTCCTCTCCTCCCACCGCCTCCTCCCAGTCCGCCCAGCAGTGGACTCCGTCATTTCGCCTCCTCGTCCCTCACTTGTTGGATGTGTCCGTTTGAATTTCTGTGATCTCACGCTTCCTGATGGTTGTTTGTCCTCTTGGAATCTCGAGAAGACCACTGCTGTGTGTGAAGGTTAAAGCGTTTTTACAGGTTGCATGCGCGTAAAAAGCGCCTATCTTGAAGCGTTGTCCTCGTGCTTACCTGTTTTGTTTGCTCCAGTTGCGAACCGTGATTCTGCTCCATTTTTCGGTGTCTACGCGTTGTGCTTGTCTCTGTCGCCGTCCCTCTGACCTCTAGTCTGCTGTTCCCACAGCGGGAGTGTTGGGTTTTCCTGGCGGCGTCGTGCGCTCTGGACTCCCGGTCATCCTTGGAGAAGTTCCGCCGCAGTCTCATGCCCAGCGCTTCTCTGCTCTCCTCCGGCTGGGATAAGGATGCTGGTGGCTTTTCATGATCAAACTTCACAGGATTAGCCTGAGTTGAACAAACGGACCATGTAACCAGATCAGGTATGTGCGATGGGTCACAATTTTTTTGTTATATGTGAGGAAAATCTTTTTTTCAATGCCCCAGTCAGAGGTGGTTGTAGTGTAGTGTAGTAGTGTTGTAGAGTTGCAGTGGCAAAAATGTAAAGTTCATACTGACTAACATTTAGAATTAATTCAATTCCACTTTACATTCAATGTGAAATGCGCCTTTAAGGCTGCCACAGGAGAGGAAGTAACAGTGGAGTGGCTCAGTAGGAGCTGGAGTCTTGGGGTTTTTGCCATTTTGCTGCTACTGTGATCTTCTTTCACACTGGTTCAGTCAGCTCTGAGTGGCCTGCTGCTGCTGGCATTTAGTGAAAAAAGACTGCATAATTTCTAATTTAAAAAATGACAGTATAAAGTAAGGCAGAGGGTGCTAGGGATAGTCGCACACACATACCCACTTTGGTCACACTGTATTCAGTCATGAAGCATTTTGGACAGAAAGAGGGCACAGGTGAAGGTCCTGGGTCCCAGTGGGTTGAGGAAACACTCACACTGCTGGAGGCAGAGGGGTTCAACTCCAAATGGAGCCACTCCTGTTGAAAATTGTTCACTGAATACCCCTTGAAAATGTGATCATATTTGATGGTTGATGAAGGATTGTTTATTTAAGATGTTAGACATAAAAAGAGGAACAATTATTACTAATGGGAACATAGCAACTGAACGAGCAGAGGTATTTCGTTCAGCTATAAAATTCAAAAGTTCAAAAAGTATAAAATTTGTATGTATTTGTTTATAATATACTCTATATTGGTTACCTATGTTGACTTGTTGGCATTGGACATTATATAATACTTAAATAATACTTAATACTTAACATGTTTAAAACCTCTCTTTGTACTTGTGTAGCAGTGTCACCGTACCTGCTTGTCTCTGGTGTGTTCATATTAAACATATGAAAAGAACGCTTCACTGCCACGTAAAATATCCCATCACCATGTGCACGTAACAGCTAAAGTACAGTATGTGCAACGTATTGATCCCACACCAACAGCCAGCAGCAGGTGCTGTGCTGCTCTGACCCATTTCTCACAGAGGAAGCTGGAAAATACAGCTTGACTAAATAACTGTTGAGCAGCCTCTCTATATCCTCCTGCCTGCACCCCACCCCATACACACACACACACGCACGCACGCACGCACGCACACACACACACACACACACACACACACAGACATGCACACACTTCTTAATTCCTCCACCTCCAGTGGCTGTGATACAACAGGAAGTGGACTGATTTCCCAGAGGAGTCTGCAGTCAGGGCTGTCACAGCTAGCACAGCAGCAACAGACAAAATGTATTTAATACACAGGTTGTATAACGGTGTGCTGTGCCAACAGTTCAAAACACTGAGGGGAAATTACAACTAGCTGCTTGCAACATTTGGCCTGTCTAAGTTGTTCTGTAACAGCCTCTTGGGCTGGTCTAACTAAATATTTGATCAACCTCAGTTAATTTAGAAAACAGTTAGGCCAAGCTGCCTCATTAACCATGACAAATCCTACGGGATCGTTATTATCACTGCTGGGAGGCAATTTTTATCATCCAATTTGATGATTTTTTATATTTTTTTGCTCAAGTTAAAGAAATGCTGGGATGATTTGACCTTGTTTGGACTCCTGTTGGGCAAAAAAAACTCACTGATTTTGAGCTAAAATCAGTGACTCGCACGCATCCTTACCAGCCTGTAGATGTTGCATGTTATGAAGCATTGGAAAAGCTGCCACTATGATTGTGCAATTCTAATGTCTGCAGTCAATGAGAACTGACCATGTACAAACGTCTGTATTTTAAAAGTTTTATAGGCTCGTCCTCATGGATAAATGTTCCCCCAACATTTGGAAGTATCCGAGTCATGGCTAGGCCACTGAAAAATACATTAAAGAACCTCAAATTGAAGAGGGAGGCAGGCTTATCAAAATCGAGTCATCTAGTCAAGCACATGTGGTTGGATTTCACCATTAAGCCTGACCCACAACCCTGCCTTAGGTCCACACAAGATTGGCATGAACATCTGAAAGTCTGTGGGCTCTGTTTGTGACCCAAGTCATACTGTAACATCATTGCCGACTTATTAGTATATGAAAGGAGCGAGATCTTGTCGCTTTCTGGAGGCAGACTACAGTACTCAGCCTACTTTTGGTTGTGAAGTCATGTTTTGCCTCCTTCCACTGACACTCCACTCAGTGTATTTTCTGGGACAACGTGCATGGAAGAGTGTTTTTACATTGTGGTAGTAGTGTATATACAGTATGTGTATATGTGTGTGTATTGGCTGGCATTGGGGTGGGCGTGGAGAGTCTCAAACTACCCTGGGAAAGTGTTTCAGTGTTTCAGGAGTGGTGCGTAAATTATTGAAAAGCCCTCAAGGTTTTTCTGGCCGCTGGATCAGTATTTCTTGCCATACAGTTGTGAGTCGAGTGTACTGTAGTCACACTTTTAAGGTGAGACGAGTTGTGTCCAAACTGCACTGCAGCATTAGCAAGACAGGAAACATAACTCCAGTCACACCACCTCGTCTTAAGGCGTACCATGAGATAGGTTTGAATCTCCAGATGATTGCTGGTTTCTGGCACTCAGTCACTTTTACTCATGGGTGTGTTAAACATAGAATGATCCATTTGTTCCAGTTACTCAACCAAGAAGTCTCCCGCCTCCTACTCAGGTGCACACATAACAAATTAACATTAGCGTTAGTTGCTCTTGATACCACTCAACTATACTGAACATTAAACCTTAAAGTGCACATAATGCCAACTGTCATGCATTTCTGTCTCTTTACCCTTGAGAGGCTCAAATTAGATAAGACCCATCCTTTTGACATTGACACCCAATCAGAAAGACAAATGACAATGATTGTAACAATTAAGATGAGTTTTGTGTGTGAATTTGAGTAAATCTGTACTTTCACAGCTTCCTTTATAATGGATGTGTGTCTTTTTTTGGGTCTAAGGATGTCATGTCTTCTGTGACTACCATGCCAAAGTCACCACACGTCCCCACGCCACCAGCTGTTTTTGTAACAATTGGTGTTTTTAGAAAAGATGGTGAAAAAAATGTTTTTTCCCAAAATAAACTGTAAAAATGTTTTACTGAACAAAACATACTCACATTTTAACGGTATTAATAATCAGAATCTGAGCCAGTTTTACAGAATCCAGTGTTACTTGTCCAGTTGTCATGGACTAAAAAGGGAAAGGACAACTTTTTTCCTTCTAAAATAATAATAAATATATTTATAATCATATTCGTATATATTGTATAATCGTATATATTGTTTTTATTATTGTCTCTGAACAAATAAGTCTGGTCTTATTTGTTCAGAGACAATAATAAAAACACAAGGGGAAAAGGCTTGGATGTTGTGGTTATATAGTATTGATGACTGGCTCTTTTACTCTATGCCTATTCATTCAGAAAACACTTATAGTAGCTCTGCTTTTCTAACTTTTGTTGACATTTAAAATCTTTCTGCAGAGAGCACCAAGTTATATTTTTGAACCACTATTATGTTTCTCTCACAGGCTAATGAATATGCACAGGTATTACTTGTTTTCAGTCACACAGGTTGTTGGTATCACAACTTATGTCACTGCTGTGCTGTGCAAGTGCGATGTGTGGCGCGTGGATGTGAACGCAGCTCTGAAGCACAGCCAGGCTGGGTGAGGATGAGGCCAGTGAGAGGAAGGCTTGTTGGCAGAGCTGTATGCCTCTGGATCAGAAAGACTGTTATCTGCTAACGTAGCTCTACTGCTGCTGGCTGCTGTATCCGTGGTGACTCATCAAAATCACACATATACACACTTATAGACACACTTCCAGGCATATTCAGACTGACAAACATAAGCACACAAACAAAATGCCCTTTGACATTTACATACATACAGTTTGATACGTGATGTAAATACAGACATATAATCGTATACTTACAAACACTATACAACACATAGCATATGCACTGTTTTTGGTTTTTGGTACTGTAGGCCACAGTGACATTTCCTCTGAATCCTTCACATAGAATTTTATGAAATTTTAACTGTGAACCACATACTTCCTGTAACAGAGACTGATGTACAAGAATACACTTTGGAAATGTGATACAAAAGTACAATACTTTTGTCCTTGTTGAAAAAATAAAACCTTCCTTCTTAGGAAAAAAAAATGTACTCATGAGCTGGGAATTTAGAAAAACACTATTCCTCTATGACCTTCACCGCCTCCACCAGTTCTTTTAACATATTTATGATATCATATGTCATTATTATGAACTGATCCTGTAGCAGCCCTCTTATGCAAGTTTTGCTTGAAGCTTTAATTTAAACATTTACTCTTGCAATAAGAAGTTTTTCTGATTCTCTGACCCGGAGCGAGATGCAATACAGTCCCCAGATCACCAACATACATGCAATGAATGGTAAGGAGGAATAAGGACGGAGATCACAGGACCAAGATAATATTACTGTGACCTGAGTTGAACAAAATAAATAAAGTTGGAAAAAAAAATATGTGCTCAAATATATATCCAGTATGAATAAAACATTTAACTGTAATCCTGCTGACGTTAAGACTTTCAACTGGAAATGATCAAGTTATTCATAAGGTTATATGACTGTTTTTATTTACTCCACTTTACCAGTTTTCACACCTACGATCCTTATCTCATTGGACTGTCAAGCACATCGGTTTAAAAATGTCTTTTCATAAACATCAGTTATACACATTCCCACAGATATCTAGCTTTTATTAAAGAAGCTTGTCTAACAATATTGTCTTAACTGTTAAATGTTTTGTTCCATTCTGGGCTACTCAGTAAATATACATGAATGAAAACATAGTTATGAATATTATATTCTATCTCTGCCATAGTCTACAAAATAAGCCATGTATGAGGATGTTGTAGTATTTGAGTTGTCTTTTTATTTATGTCTTTTAGCTATTTCATCCTGTTAATATTATCCTAGAGATTAAATCATTTCCCAAGTCCCCTGTTAATTTCTTGAACCAAACATAGCTGCTTTTGTTTCTTTGTTTAAGTCAAAGAATAGAGACATGCACCATGTGCAACAGGTTAATGGTGTAGTGTAGTGTAATAGTAGTGTATACTGTGTCTGTCTTCAAAACATCTATATGATTAAATGTTAAATTAGCTTCAGTGAGGTTTATTTTTTGACTAAACATGGCAGTAACTTATATGAAAGTTAAAGTCTGCTAACACCGAGAGATGAGAGGAGATCTGAGTCGTTGTTTGTCCTGGAAGCGTTTCCTCTTCCGTGTGTCTGCCTGGATGTTAGCAGGATGACACAGTGGATTCAGTTACAGTGCTGTAAGCTGAAGGTCATAGGTTCAGTACTCTGAAATCCATACCTACTCATTCATTGTAAGGCTGGCAGCAAAGCATATGGTTTTCAGGTCAGTTTATATCCAAGTTGTCGATTTTGACAGCTGTGGGAAAGGCTTGATTAAGGGATTGACGAAAACTTCACTGGTGTGTGTGACGACTCTACAGAATGTAGACAGACTGTACAAGACAACTGTGTTCTATTTACAGAACTGCCTCATATTTTACATCGATTAAGATAAAATTGGAAATATAAAAGTGGATGTACGGAAATGTTTGGTTGACTGTTTGACCCTGAGACCTTAGAGAAAAAGTAGTGGATTTCTATATATTCATTCATCTCCCCATTTTCCATGACTGCTTATCTATATCTGGGTCATGGAGTATGGAGCCAGTACTGACGTATAGAAACAAGCAGCCATTAATACTCACATTCACACCTTTGGCAACTTAGAGTCCCTAACTAACCCATTGACCTGCATGTCTTTGGACTGTGGGTAAATGTAGGAATGAGTAGTGAAAATCCATTTCCAGTAGATATAGATAGACATGCACCAGTCCATAAGCAAATGGCTAATTCTAAGGTTGATGGTTTAATTACACATAGGGAAAAAGCTGACAACCCTGCCCCTAACCTCTACTCCTGCTCTTCTGCACCTGAGCAAGGCACCTCGGCAGCTGTTGCCTTCATTGTGATGGCCCTGCCATCTGTGGCTTTGCTCCCTCACTTTATTAACTGTCACAAATAAAACGTCCATGTGAATGTATGCTAATGTAATATTCGTGGTACATTACTCCTTCAAAGATAGAAGCTGGACCATTTCATTTCCTTTTATGAGACTGCCGTGCTGACCAGCAGAATGGAGGTACAGTAATTACAGCTTCCCCCGGCTGCCCGATGCCCTGTACTGGGTGTGCGTTCAACGATGCTGCACTGCTGCCAAGTGTGAAAGAGAAGCTGGCATATCGCAGGACAGCAGAGGAGGAGCTGAGCAGCTATAATGAAACCCCTGCAAACCTCGTAAAGCAGGGAGATGCAGAGACATATGCATGTTTAACGTCAAGTCCTTTTCCTGCTCAAGTTCTTCGCTGTGAATCTGTCTGAACTGGACATAAATTAACTAGAAAATCAATTCAAGCCCTCCAGTTTGAAGTGTGAGCGAGTCAGTGGCTCAGTGGTTAGAGCTGTCCCCCACAAAGCCAGGGGCAGTAGTTTGTTGGTTGAAGAATCTTAAAGAGTAGTTTTTTTTTTTCTTTTTCTGATGCTCTCTTGGGTTAAAAGTTTAAGAAGTAATATCCCATGAGTACTCCACCTGTACATCACTGCACCAAGGTGAGAAGTTAAACCATCGCAAGTCAGCAAAGACATGATCTTTAGGGAGTGTTTAGTTCATCTTAAACAAGCTGTGGTTGTGATTGGATGTCTGCATGTTCTTTCTTACTGGCACAAACCTGCCCAGGTTGTTTCCTTCTTTGTACCCAAGGCATGCTGGGATAGAGATCCAGTGGGTATAGACAATGAGTTCAGTTTATAATTCTGAACTGCAGCTTTTTAGTGAAGTAGGCAAATTAAATTATGATAAAATAATTGTTAAGAACAATTGGTTTGACTTTGTTATTCTTGATGTGGACATATGAATTAAAGTTGTTTTCACTGTTTTGCTGAATGCCTTTATCCAGAGTAAACAGCTGGGGCAGATAAAAACAAAAATTTTGTTAGCTGAAAGTGATACTCACTGACAGTGCCCTTCTCATATTGTTGTTCTGCTCTGTACTCTTTTGCTTCCTTTTCATTGGGTTGTTGTGTAACAGCAGTGGTTCTGGATATTTTTTTAACCCCATTTAGTAAGCATTTAAAGGATGGGGGTGTACAGGATGTTCAGAACAGCCTGAACCCAAATCAGCACAAAATTCTCTAATTTAATTTTGTCATGGTTAAAAAAAGAAAAAAAAATCAATATCAGACAGATAGGCCCTCTTTGTACAAAACAAACAGTCAGTAGCCACCAGTGCAACTTCCATGTTTGGTGAGCTTTGCTGCAGGCTGTTGTGTCTACATCTGTTTAATATCTAAATGTGTTTGGGGCTGTTTATGGGCTGAGCTTTATGTTCTTGTCTGACTCTATCCTGCTCTACATTCATGCTGCTACACACATTTAAACCTGAGCCCTGATGTTGTGAACACAATCTGCTACTGTAGATTACAGCTACCGCAGTTACACCGGTACAATGCTCTGCCTAAGGGCACTCTAACAGCTTTTGTTGCATTATAGGACGGTTTGATTTATTCTGTGCGGCACAGAGACAGTCAGTCCAGCGTTTCTGTCAGTTATTGTGACAGGCTCCTCATCAGATCTAATCATTATTGTTATTAAATGAACCGTGTTTGAGCAAAGTCTCCTCATGCAGGAGTTTATTAGCTCTCTGCTGCAGGCTTTGTGCCCGTTGTGGTTTTTAATGGACTCACCAGAAAACCCTCGCAGACACCACCAGTAGCTTCGGCACTTTGTTAAATAATTATGCTGTGTTGTGATGTGCTTTGAGTCCGTGTGTAGTCTGACCTTTTATTTATTATAGGTAATCATAGTCATCCTTAGCTACTTTCCATCCAATTTATATATTTTAGTTTTCTCTAAAACATTTTCCATATATAGCAAAATGCGTTGTCCAGAAGATATAAATAAACTAGTACATAATATAATGATAATTTTATTAAATTAATACATTCAAAGATAAGAGAACAAGAGAATTAAAGCAAGGTAATAGGTGGTTTTGTATGAAGACAAACACTTCATTGTATCCAGATAAAAGAATCTCAATTTTGACAAGGTTAATAAAATATAGAAATAGATATATGAGAACGATAATAGAGAAATGGCAACAGAAACAAGTTCACGTTGGGTAAAATCCCATCCAACTGGCCAGGATATGGTGATAGGCCTAAAGAGGAAATTGAATTTGACATATGTATAAAAATTACAGGTGGACTGTGAGTAATGAATCTTTCACTTGCCATGTGAGTAAAGGTATTCACCACATCTTGAGTGTATAGAAAGGCTGAATCAGGAGCTGGCAGTCTGGAGTACAGTAGCCTGGAGAGCTGCATAACAGCATAATGTACACCAGTTATAAATCTGTCAGCAGTGTATACGGCATCAGAACATGGTCCAGATTGGACGGAGAAAAAGATTGAAGCTGTGTTCCAATTCTCTGTCGTCCTATCTCTCTCCATCTTCACGGGATACGAAGGCGTTTTACCGCCTGTATTGATCATGTACTTTTATAGGGCCAAGAGGATCATTCTGGGGAGTGGTTCTTCACATTCATTGCATTCTTTGCCCCAAATGACCTCGAGCAAAATCAAGTAATTGAACTAAAATGTTCAGTGTCATCAATCTCTGCCTACTGGGCCGTAACTGCTGCGACAGCTTAAGAGGGAAGATGGGATAACGGTTGGTTGAGCTCCTGTAGGTCTCTTAGTACATGAGGAAGGTTTTCAAGGTCACATGTAAGTGTTTTCATCTGGAAAGTTAATCTACTTATCATTTGGAACAATATTCTATCAGAAACATATAGTTGTAAAACGGTGAAAGACAGTTTGTTATACTGTAATAAATTTCAGCACACTGGCGTGAAGATACAAAAAGTTAAAGCCATGCCTTACTTGTGAGTTTATGTTGTTTTGTCTTTTCCATTTTGTCAGCTTGTGCAGGATGTTTCCTGCTGGTTCCAACTTATGCTCTCATAGCAGGATTACTGGAGAGTGTGCAAAAATTAAACAATTTTTATGGCTGATGTCATTTGTCAGCAAGGATTGCTTGTGTTGTAGCCCAGAGTAGCTGCCAGTCCGAGCCTCTTTGTGTTTTTCTTGAGACAGCATTGGTACACATATCGAGTTTCTGATTTTTTTCCACATTTAGTGGCTCCGTTCCTTTCTCTTTTTTTTGTCATTATTGATCCCTTTCCATTCTGTTTTTGTGAACAGCTGATATATAATATAAACCAATTAAGACTTGAGATGTTATTCTCCCCTATGAAAGAGTTTATAGACCATTCATTCCCTTTTCCACTATGGGCAAGGGAGGAACAGGTTTATCAGCAGATGGGGAATGGAGCTCTTGTTATGGACCCCTTCACCAAAAGCTACACAATATACAGTATTTATTTATTATTTAATTTAATTGGTAATAATCCACCAAATGCAAAGGATGCATATATTATAGACATATAGAATATATCCTATTACTTGTGGAACACATTTAATTACTAAACTGTTTGATTGTTTGTCGGTTAGTTTTAAAGAGTTTTCAAGTTCATATACACACATTGCATAGGGTATCGATTGTATACTGTAAATGTCTTCTGGTTTTAAAATGATGTATTTTCCCCACTGACAACATTATACTGAAGGTTTTTACCCCCAGCTGGTGGAAAGTCTGGCCAAACACCATCAGAAATGAAGACCTGTGGGGAAAAGCAAACATCCAGATGAGGAAAAGGAAATTGAGTTGGATTGGGTGCATCCTACAAAAGCCCAAACCTGATGTAACCAGACAGGCTCTAACATGGACCCAAAAACAGCTGGAGGAGGGGAATAGACACAGAGGGACAAGAAATAACATATACTTGGATAGAGCTGGAGAGGGACTGAGGTTGATGGAGTTGTGAATGACCTATGCTTTAATAGGAGAGAAATGGTTTAGGTCAAGGTCACTCTCTTAGCAAACCAAATGGGCCTGCTATTGGCCTGGCTTAACAGAGAGCCACAGAAATCTAGGTTGTCCAGTAACATCACTTCAGCACCAAGGACAGTGCACATTACTGTACAACATCACTGCTAATGAGTGAGATTTAGCTACAAAGTGATTTTTTAAATTCTTCTTTTTTTTTAGTTTACAGTTAGAGCTGAAATGCAACCACCAAACATGAGTGATCTTACAACATTAACTAAAATCAAATGATAAAACCAAACTGATATGCTGTGATTTCATTTTGAGCTGCCACTGTGCGTGAAGTTTCCCAGTGCAGCTTTAACAGATTAGGCCTTTTTGTTTTGACATTTTACCCATGAATCTACATTTTATGGTGAATAATCTTCACGGAAAAGAAATACCACCGTTTTTAAACCGACTTCCTAAATTGGGTTTACTTCACACCCACACATGTAAACAAAAACACATGTACACACACATCCAAACACACACACATACACATAGACACCCACGCTGGGCTGTAACAGAGATGTTAGAGAGAGCAAACAGATAGAGGAAAGCCTTTGGAACGCCAGATAACAGGATTAGACAAATTACATTTCAACTGTGACCATGAATCCCATTTGGATGTGCAACGGCAGCTGGAGGACTGCGGAGTTTAGATGACAAAATGGTGGTTTTCCAAAATAATAATGTGCTGAAATTCTGCATGACTTATTGACTGGGTAGTCTGAGTTGAATAGGAGAGTTTACGTTGAAATGAGCGTGTAGATTTACACATTTTCAACCTGTGTGGCTTCGGTGCATGGCTCAAGAGCACTTAAATTCCAAAGCAACCCTGACCAAAATAAACAACCAGAAAATATGGATAGATTGACAATGAGGGAGGAAACATTGTCAGGCCTCTTACCTCATCCACATTTTTGGCGACTCAGGTCAAATTAACCTTGCAGAGGCAGCTCATAATCTTCTCTTCTGTCATTGTGGTCTGACAAGGCCGTGGACGAATGTGCGTTTCAAGTACAGACGATGACTGACAGCTCTCTCCTTCAATTGGACCTCAACATGAACTCCTGATGTGAGTGCTATGGTGGCTTCCAATTTTACTGTAATACTGGAAAGACATAAAGGCTGTCATACAGTTGCTGAATGATTTATAATTTTATATTGATACCACCTACTTTAACCATTTAATTGTTTTATTGTATGTTTGTCAGACTTAAACCATGTATTACTAACAGGGGTGAAGTAATGAGAACCTGTAATGATAGTTTAGCTGATGCTTTAAGGAAGAGATGAGTCCAAGATCTGAAATTCAGTGCACTTTAATACGAGCTTGGATTCATCCTGGCATGTGATAGGAATGAACAAATAATATGCTTTCTTACTACCTCTTACATATGAAGCTTATACCATAACTGTTGTGGAGAAATTGCTAAAGTCAAAGGTCAATGGTGAGGTCAGGAGGGAAGAAAGTGTTCAGGAGCCTCTGATGTCTTATGCTGTATTATTTATTGACGCTTGGCCAAGGAGAATTAGAGACACTCTCAAAGTACATCTGAAGTGCTTGAGTCGGTCTCACATTCTGACGAACTCGTGATGGTGGATAAACTTTAAACCCAAAGATCACACTCCAAATACTATACGCCCAGAATTAGTCAGAGAATGTCTTTACCCTTGGAGGTGTTATTGTCAGCATATTCTAGTCTGGAGACACAGATGTCTGTTTACGCAGATTGGAACGTCAACAACAAGCTATCTATTATGTCTAGGATGGCGGCAACAGGTCTCTGCAACCCTGGCCACCACAGTGTTGAGATATGGTGGCACCTAGTCAAAGACAAACAAAGACAAAGTTAATACTGCCGTGGACCTTAAGGCCCACACGTGACCATGTGCAGCCTAAGGATAGAAAATTCCATAACAATAACATCTAGAAAACATCATGGAGTTTGTTTCTGGTTCACCTAAAGGATACAAAACAACTGTTTTAAACAACAGTGTGTAAAATATGAACCAAAATCAATGTATATAATCGAGTCATGATTTGAAAAGTTAATTAAAAAATTCTTTATCTGAAATTACAAAATTGGAAAAACCTCAGATGTTACAGATTTGTTATCTAACAAAGAAAACTAACATTTGATCAATGAACAGGTTAGTGTTTTTAAATTCACATATTTTGTGTGGCAGGACACATTGAGGGGACTGAACCTGTGGCATTTATGTTACAAGTATGGATAGGGTTGGTAGTGTGTTTGGAGGAGGAGAGAGTGACAATGGCTGACTGCTGGTCTGGGCAATTTAAGATCCAGAGAATCAATCTTGTAAAAATCCTCTGGGGCAGTCAAGGTCCTTTAGATGCTCCTGAAGACTGATGGCCAAGACTTTAGATAGAGAGAGAGACAGAGAGAGAGAGAGATCATTACTCTGATTTGCCAAAAACAGTATATGGAAACCATATGTAGTTTAGTTTTACAACATGAATTGTTTTTATCCTACAAACAAAACAACCTACAAGACAACAGGATGATAACAGCTTATTTCAGGTCCTTTAAACATAACAAATCCTAACAAACCATCACAACATGCATTATAAAACATAATGTAATATGCCTGTGTGTATGCTATTAAGGTGTGACATCTGGTGTTATGCAATGCAATATAACTAAATGCGCAGCGTAGCATCAGGGAATGGCCACACATACACAAACTCAACACTTGCGAATATTTGCCTCCTATTCACTTCCATTCAGTGCAAGCAAAGGGGTGAACAAAACCCTTGCATGGGATTTAACACTGGCGAACTTAGACCAGCAACAGTCACAACATCAGCTAGTATCAAATACGTGCGTCTGGCTGACCCCTTAAACAGACCATAATCCAGCAAACTAATTTCCATGTGTTCCACATCCTACACTGCCCACATTTTACCTCGGCAGGCATAGTTACTCAAATGCATTTACTTATGTGTGACCATGGCCTAATGCAGTCAGTATAGGCCATATGTAGCAAAATAACTCACATTCTCACAGCATTTTTACCATACCATGATTTCAGCTAGACTAAATTGTGAGAGAGTCTTTTTTTTTATTTTTTATTTATTTTGGCCTAGCAAATCAATAGCATTATTAAGTGATAAGTGATTTGATAGATGTTATTTCTGTAATTTGACTTGGCACTGGTATAACTGGTAAAATAATTTGTTAGTTGGTCTTAATTACTACGAAGCCTAATGGCTGTACTAGCTACTAACAGGCCACACTATAAACTGAATGCCTTCATTACCAACCAAAAAAGGATGAACCCCAGGAAGCTCGATCGCTCCATTGCTCCTCTTTCTGCACTCTTTCCTCTGCCCTCAGACTGGCTCGTATTATGTAAGACCTTCCTTCTTGAGGTTGGTAACTTATCAAAACACAAATGACAACCTGAGACCATGACCCTTACAAAAGTCTGTCCATCTGTGAAGACATCAACCATGGTTGTTGATATTTTTGTGCCATTTTTCATATTCCTATCTTTAAAGCTTGGTCAGTTGTTACTTCAGACATCAATGACGTGACACCGATTGCAGAACAAATTAGAGATGTGGACAACAGCCTACCTCCAAGTAATTAAAAAAACCCGAAATACACGTTGTCTCCTTTGTTTTGTTGTTTTGTTTTGTTTTGTTTTTTGTTTTTTATTGTTTCTCTTTGTGCATGTGTGTATGTGGGTGTGTATTGTATTAAGTGAATATGTAGATTTAGTTTTTTGGGTTTTGTTTTTTTGTAATACAAAGTCAGGAATATATTTCATTCATCTCTAAGTATCAGGTATATATAAACAGATTGCAAGGAAGCTTGGTATTCATTATTTAAAGAGAAGGGTGGGTGTTTACTGTATAAGTTATTCTTCTTCTCACTTCTTTTTGAATATGTATTTCTATGTTTAAATGTTTTGCCTTACTTTTTTTTCTTTTGGTTTGTATATTCGAAATAAACAGTTCAATCAATCAATCAATCACAAAAAAAAAATCTAGTATAGTGTAACAGGATGCAATATAGGGTATCACTATTTGCAAACATCAGCATTGCTTACAGCCTCAGGATAAAATAAATGCACCAGGATGATTGATGGGTCAGCGTGGTAACTTAAACAGTAATAGTGGAATAAAAAATGTATTTTCTGCCTCAAGCCAAAATGTTGCAGATTCAAGAAAATAACATCATGTCCAAAACAAATCTGTTGATGAAGTGTGCTTAAGCCCACAGTGCAGTGCAGCTCTAACTCATAATAAGGTATGATTCAAACTTTCACATTGTTTTGGATGGATGGAAATAGAGCCACAGACTTGTTGCTTGTTCAGTGTATTTCTGACAGCTGTTTAGTGAAATTAGTGTGTCACTGGAGAAAAAATGTCTCCAAACAGACTACAAGCTGCCTTTAAATCAGAGAATCCTTGAGGACCCTTTTTGTATGTACAGATATGAATCCTACTGCCTTAAATGTACTGGAATTATATATATTATACTGCAGGATCAACTCATATGTGTTTGACATTTGAAATAAGTTTTGAAGTTAAGTGGTGTTATTTAGTAAATTAAGTGCTTGTGCTTTTTCTGCACTGACTGCAGCTAAGTGCAATGCCGCTGACTGTTTAATTGATGTTTTATTAGGGTGCTTTGGTGTATTTGGTAATGCATGAGTACATGTTTGCCTGAGTGAATTCTGTATGTGTGCAGTTTGTGTGTGTGTGTGTGTGTATCTGTATGAGAGTCTTATCAGTATACAGGGCTCTTCAGGCAGTATGGGGGATTGAGGACCACTCTAATCTGGACCCAGTGGTGACTGATCCAGCTCTCTTTCTCTCTGTGCTCAGCATGAGTGTGTGACTGTGTGTTGATGCAGATATTTCATTTCTCTCTGTAGTTTGTCAAATATAAGTAAATTCAAAATTTATCTAACCAACAAGTTGGCCTCAAAGTGCTTGCAGAGCAACATGTAAACAGGGAGAAAAATACATCTCTGTGTTATTTTGTGTCTGAGTAAAGGATGATGTGGTGACAGCGGTGACTCCTTTTCCATTTCCTCCATGCAGTACAAGTCACCGTGCTGGCATTAATTATGAAAAATAGTTTCGTGTACTGAGTCTGAGATTGCATGCACCGGAGAGAGTTATGATGAATGATGTTAAGAAGAATCTGTCAGCTGCCATCCCGTTTGGTCTCCACAAATAATTGAAGACTAGTGTACTTTCTGACAGAAACATGGTTTATGAGCTCGTGGCAGTGGAGCGTTTCACATCACTGCAGCACTGCCTCCTTTTCTTCCCCTCTGACAGCACTTCAGTTACGCTCAGTAAGTTTTTAATGAAGAAACTCATTCAGCTTCTCTTAACACTGGTATATCATCAGTCTGAGATGTTCAACACATCTCAGGAGCTATTGTGTAATGCACCTTTCATCAACCTACCTCATCTGCTTCTCCTGCAGTTAATGCCTGTAAGTGTATGTCCTCAAAATGTACAATTATGTGTTTTTATGTAATGCACACTAACACTGATGCATTTTTAAGCATCAGTATAATGTACACAATCACCTCCACGTTGTGATGAACACAAAAGACAAACAGCTGGAAAACATGGAAAATATAATACAAAATATTATTTTTGTTTCTGGTTACATATTTCCTTTAGGCAGTTTGGATGGATGGATAGCTTTTATTCAGCAACCCAACTCACTGTAATGTATGACTGTGGAGACTAAGTGGCTGTGGAGACTTTTGGCTTTGTGGCCAAAGTCAGAATTGGAGGTTATGCAACAACGATTGTAAAATGAATACAAACTTATTTTTAGCATCACAAAGTAAAATCACACAGAATTATTTTTATTTATACAGTATGATTAACTGTATATGTTCTTTTTTCAGAATTTCATCTATTAGGTTGAATAATTGAGCCAACCCAGCACAGCCATAGAAGAACTCCATACCATATCCCATGTTTCAGTGTTTATGTCTGGTGAGACAATCCCATTGGAATGAATGGGGCATGATGTCTAATTCTCTTAAAGTGGAGCTCCACTGAAACACTTACACACTCCAGAGGGAGTTGCAGTCTGATAAATTGCCTTAAGTGATGTCACTTGAGTTGGTTAAATTTGACAGGTGTAGAGAAATAAGTGAGCTTATCAGAACTCTGTTAGCCACAGCTCTATATGTTGTATAACTATGGGCTCAAGGCTATATTAGCTGCTACTAACTCAGAAGGAGTTAGGTGGTTTGGCACCACTGAGTGAATTCTCTGAATATCCCAGCTTGTGAGAAAACCCACAGATGCAACTGTGTCTCTATGGTGAGAAGGCCTGATCTCATTAGACCGGACTGATTCAATCTGGACTTCATTTACACTTTGCACAATGATGAACTGACTGAGTTCATCTATCACATCACATGTACAGGACACAAATGAAAGCTCACATGAAAACACACACAAACACAGTCTATTAAGACATCAGACAGCAGGAATCACAAGTGACATGCTGAGAAATTAGCTCTGTGTAATCATGCAGAAAAGTGTGTGTAGATGTGTCCCATATTACTCATGTACTCATCCTACTTCCTTAATTCCTTCCTTTCTCTTCTTGTAGTTTCTTGCTTCCTCATCCCTTCTTCCCCACATACATTTTTACCTTCCCCATCCCTTTCTCCCTTTATCTTTGTCATTCTACCTTTCCTTTCTCTACATGTTTTGACATATTTTATCAGCAGTAATAGATTTCACTTCACACAAACAAGTCTCGGGCTGCAGATTAAAACCCCTCACTGCTAAATCACTTTTAGTGCTGCTCTGCCATAATTCTGCATGTGTGTGTGTGTGTGTGTGTGTGTGTGTGTGTGTGTGTGTGTATTGTGAGTGTGAACGAGATAGAGAGAGATTGCTCAAAGAATATGCACATCTGAGGATTTGGAGACTTTGATGTGTACAGTAAATATCTTTGATGTTTTCATCCCAAATACGATATAGATCCAGATTCTTTCCTCTCTGTCTGACAGCAGCGACCCAGCTATGATTTGACCTGTTTCACCCATTATTTGTAGCAAAACAGAAAATCTGTTTGTAGAAGAACTGGACTTCCATGACTGAGTAGATAATGAAAGAGAGTGTAATCTATAGAGACAAACTTAATCAACTGCACACGCATTCCTTGATTAATATAATGACAATAGTATATGTATTTACAGCAGGTATACCTTTGCACTCTAACACAATCCAACAGTCCTCCAGTAAATACATTCATGACGATTGTAGTATTATAACCTTGTTGTGGTCGTGTCAGAAGTTGATTCAAACCATCTTTTTTTTTTTTTTGGAAGATGTGTTATGGTAAATACTTGATTGGTTTGCATTAAGCTTTAGGCACAGGCGTTGCTAATACTTTGTCCACCCTGCATGTATGTGTTATAACATTTGTTTGTTTGTAGGTTCATGCATATTGTTTTCATGCAACACTTTATCCTGTGTTGCAGGCAAAACTTTCTTACTGTGCTTCTCTTTATTCCTTCTTTCCTCCTTTACTGCCTTCTGTTAGTTTCCTTACTTCGTCACCTTAGTATCACTTTGTCATTCCTAGTTATTATTTTGTGCGAGAACTGTATCATTGTGTCTGAGAGATATTTTTCTGTGCTCTCAGTGCCACCTTGTGGAGAATATTATTATGGATGCAACCCGCACTCTTTCAATCTTCTCTCCTCAGAGATGTTCATGCAGTGTGGCTATCCAACAGTGTGACCTCTGATTTGACTTACACCTTTACAACCTTCAACACTCTTCTGATGTAAGTCTATCTATCTATCTATCTATCTATCTATCTATCTATCTATCTATCTATCTATCTATCTATCTATCTATCTATCTATCTATCTATCTATCTATCTATATATGTGTATATATATATATATTATATATATACACATATATATACATACCTATGTTGTTTCTCTGTTTTCAGGTGTTAAGCAACTTTACTGAACGTGAGTATAACAACAATAATCACAGTCAGTTTATTCTGACAAATTAATTTCATTTTCTTTTGTTAATTTAAAGTCTGCATGCTAAATGTGAAATTTATATACATTTTGAAAATGTTTTTCTTTTTAGTATTCATATACTCGATGTAATATCTTCAAAATAAAGTTGGCCATAAGCTAAGATATGTATACTGTGGTTGTTTCAGCTGCAACAATTTAAGTTGCAGTTTGGTGATCGAGGTCAGATTTGGTTCTCTACCTAATTCTCTCCACATAATTATAGAATGACCTTTTGAGTTTGATCTATTACCACCAAGAAAATATATTGCAGCACATTGCATCTGTGGCAACTGTGATACTGACCTTTGTGTGGTTTGATTAAACGTTTGATTTGATTAAATTCTCATATTTGGGAGGCACTTGTTAATGATGTCACTTCCTGTGTTTGTGTCAGAGTTTGATGGAGAGCTGGTCGGATGACAGCTGGAACTGTTGTCATAACCGGAGGAATACTGGCCACAGTGATACTTCTGTGTATCATAGCTGTGCTCTGTTACTGTAGACTCCAGGTACACCTCTTTGTGTGTTTGAAGGGTGAACTGATCTCACCTTTCTTTCCAAAAACTAAGCTCGCACTTCATAATGAAATCAGTGTTGTAGATTTGTAGACTGAAGTGCAGCCTGTTACATAATTGTGTTGAAAACTGTTTGAGTGGACTTCTCTCCTTCTGCAGTACTACTGCTGTAAGAAGAATGGGTCTGACAGCGCCTCCATCTCTCAGCAACACATTGCCTGCAACGCCTGCAGTGTCTCTGGTCTGGATGGGACGATCATCACCCCATTGTCCATATCGCCACCAGAGCTGCCTGCATCCTCCAACCCCACCAAACCCACAGGGGGGCAACGCAGTTACTGTCCCACCTGCTCGCCCTATGATTCTCCCTTCTACATCCGCAGCACTGATGAGATACGCAATGGTGGTGAGCGCGTCACCTACATGCCCACACACTATGAGAACCAGGCGCTGGCGATGCCGCTGCCTGCTGTCCGAGGCACCCTGCTGAGGGAGACCCAGCGAGGACGGCCTCCTGATTTCTACACCAACACCCGAGCCATCAGCACTGAGGTGTGACCACCCCAAAAAAAAAACCCCAACATCACCCACCCCACACACACACAGACACTCCTCTCTTCACTTACACACACACACCAGCACCACCACTAACAAAACCACAACAATAATTTTGACACCTACTGCAGCTGCCAGTGAGGATCTCTTGGATCAAGGCCCACTGGTTGTGGAGGTTACATTATCACATATATTTTGGGCCTGGGGGTTTGGGGTCTGGGGGGGAGGATTTAAGTGAGGATTGTCTAAGGCAACTGCTGAAGACTCAAGTGTGTGACAAGCTGGGATCACTTTCAAACCTAGTTCCTCACTTTATACCCTTCCATTTTTATGTTTTCATGTTCACTAAGATAGTAATTCTGTAAATGATGGTAGAAAAAATGTGTAGCTATACAGTTTCTTGTCCCTTTATGCTCTCACATGAAGAGTATGGGTGTAAACCTGTAAACACTCTGTTGACTGTTACTGTGTCTTTACTGACTGAGGGCTATCTTAGATCATTTAGGACTTTCCCTTGCTACACATCTTCCTAATGACTGCCTGCCAAAAAAGAGTAAAAATGAAGCAATTTTGTCATGAAAGCAGAATGAAGAAAGAAAAGTCAACATCACCTCTGCAGTTTTCTGGATCTCTGGAAGCATGCTTGAGTTACAGGAAGAGAGTGGACGACTGGAGCTTTCTCTATGCAAGCTGTTTGGCAAACTACTACAGCTCTTCATTTCCACTCATCTCCTTTCAGCAGTTTTTGTCTCATCATGTAACTCTGTTGGAGGAATATTGTAAACACGGTGTACACCCAGTAAAATATTACAAGGATGCAATTGTAGATACATATATAAGCATTTCAAACTGGATCATGGATATCAGTAGTTCAAAGCCTCTTGGGTTGCTAGGTCCACACTGAACCCCTAGTTTCTCCCATGAGTTGTAAACCTGTGAACAAGCAAGGACACCAGAGCCCGTGAACGCAACAGTGGTAAGCTTGAAATCAATGAGAGATTTAATTTCTCTCTTGACAGTGATGCAAAAAGTTATGATATGTAAATAATAACCAGAAAGCAATGAGCGTGTCTCTGGATCCCGTTGTGTTATTCACGTACAGAAATGCACCCTGGGATGTGAACATGATGTATTTTGAATGAAGGAGTGTGATTTACTAGTTTGTGCTTTTTTGTCTACACACTCCTCCTATACTCCTGTACTACTCTCATGTTGAATCTTTAAAATGCAAATAACCATGTCATTTACTTTCAACTTTATTGTGAGGAAGTCACAATACACGTGTGTGTGTGTGTGTGTGTGTGTTTCACAGTGCCCATTTTCTACATGACACTTACCCAGCATTGCTTGCCATACACGATAATATTTCCTGTGATATTTGTCTTTATATTTCTATGTACAGCAGGGTTCAGTGAGACTGAATAAGCAATGCAAGAAACCTCAAGGACTTGCATGGTAATAATAATATTGTGGATTCTCAGTCAGGCCGAGTGTTGCCATTCAAGCATTAAACAAAAATACACTTCTCATCCTCTTTTCAGCAGCACATATAACATGATTACAATCCATCTATCAACAGCTACTTCATTAATTTCTCAATTACGACTAAATGACTACAAGGGACTGCAGTGCCATTATACTGCTCAACCTCTCAAGACCATATTACACCAGTACTGTGGATTTGGATTTGGATTTTGGATTGTGGAAGAAACGTACTGGCCAAATGAAAGTTCATCACTTGAGGATTTATTTTTTTAAAAACTGGTGAAATCTGGCCAAAAAATGTCTGGGCTGGAATATCTATAAAGAGGATTGAGTGAAATAGTGAACCAGTATTTCTCCATGTTGTTATTCACTCCCACATATAAGGATTCACTGTCATCGTTCATTTGTTTAGGTATTGTATTAACTATATATTTTACTACTTACTTAACTATTTATCTTTGAAAACAGACAAAAAAAAAAGCTTTTTAGAAATGTGGTTAAAACCAATATCGTACCTGACAAATACAGAAACAGTAATATTTGACAGTGTTAACTTTTGACAATTAAACATTTGTAACTGCTTGAAATGGCTCTTTGTGTGATTATTGACACACACACACACACACACACACACACACACACACACACACACACACACAGATGAAAACTAGATGTGAAGTGTGTGGATCATGAGCTCTGAGGGCTGCATGAACTTTGATCTCCAGCAAATTATTGTCATGGGGCAAACAACCACCACCACATGATGCCGAAATGAATTTTCTCAACAAAGCATCCATTTAGCTTGGGGTTTCCCCTTAAATAAAATCATTTGGGTAAAACATATGTCTCGGTAGCTATCATAAGTTTTGATATTTTTGATCATCGAGCAGGAAAGGATTGACGCGGATACCTGGAACCTGATGGGAAAAGTATGTTTCCAAAAAAAAAAAAAAAAACCTTTATAGAACTTAAATGCGGAATAATGCATGTCTGCATGTCTGCATGTGTATACACACATAAACAAAACACAAGTCCAGGGGATGTGAGTACCCCGCATGCGCCAACATTCCAAACCGGAAGTCGTGTCACTAAACTCTCGAGTGATTCATCTTCTTACACATAAACGATCTTCACTGCAACTCTTCTGACAGCTAGCGAGCAACTCCGCGGCGCCCCAAACAAGTAAGCTGACAGCTCTTTATCCAACACCTTTGTGCGTTTCAGTGCCATGTTCACATGCGGTGAGGAGAGGACACTTCTTTTCCTTCTCCTCTCCTCCTCACGCAGTCCTCCTCCAGCTCCGGGCGGGGTGTTGCTCCTCCACAGACTCCTCCAACTGTTTTGGACTTCGAGCTGGTTAGCGTTAGCCACACTTAGCTTTCAGCTCGCAGTCAGGCACACACAGGTGCTTCCCGTTTAGCCCACATTCACCTGTCCTGACAGCTAGCTCCTTGCCTACAGATTTGCTTGTGACAAACCAGTGTTGCTGTTCCCGCGGTGAGGACTGGGAAAGGCTGCGGTGGCTGTACGGAGAGGCTAATTTGCCTTTCCCAGTCCTGCTGTCCTGTCTCTGCATTAGCTAGCTGCTGTGCAGGAGGCTGTACGTGTTTGTGTGAGCTTGGCCGATTTAATTTCACCTACTAAATGTCACTTTAAGAGCCACGTGAAGAGAAAAACCTCCCATACTAAGCTAGCCTGATGCTGATGCTGTGATGTGCTCCATGCAGGCCTGCAGACAGTGACACTTCACTGCAGTAACTCATGTGAAAATCCACCCAACAACAGAAGAAAGCTGCATTTCATTGAGTTTTGGGCCACTAAGGTATTACACACTGACAACTGTCTCCTCTAGTGGAAATCAGAGCGTTACTATCTGACTGAATGAAGCCACCAGGTGCATTTTTAAAGCTGTGATATTTACACAGTGTCAGAGAGAGCTGACTGGGAGGCTTACAGCTGTAAAAATATAAAGTAACCATACCTGAGTAACATCACTGTCATGGTGTCACAGCATCTGTTCCTCTGTCTGTGTGGATCAGATCCAGGATCTGTCTCTGGATGACTGTGTCACTGCAGTGTCTTTGCTGTCAACATGATGGAGAGACTTAAGAACTATAGGGAAGCATCATCGTGTTTCTGACCTTGAAATGGACCGTGGCTGACCATGACACTTGTCGAACGCACATTACATGAGACATAAACTGGATATCCTGAGACGATATTAAATCATAATTGATCATTTAATCCAGTGGGTGAGAAAGTAACTGAATAATTAAAATGATCACCTTTGTATCCTGCAGAGTTGTCAAATAATAATAATAATTTAAAAAAGTGCCGTGTAAATATTTAAAGTCAGAGTTAGTCTAACACTTTAAGACTAGAGTTACTCCTAAAAAAACAAACAAAAACACTTTAAGACTAGAGTTACTCCTAAAAAAACAAACAAAAACTGTCTATTTTCAAGGTCCAGTAGTCGTTTCACTCTCTCCTTCCTAGTTTGAAGGAGAAACTATGGTGGCCACGATATAATACCACATATAGAGCCGGTGTTTAGTTTGTCTGATCTGGGCTTCTGTAGAAATCTGCTTCAACTCTTTGGCGGTAGACTGTACACGTAAAATAAAAGATCAACAATTCTTATGATCAGATGATGATGCGCTAATCAAAACAAAGTTATGAATGTTATATTCCATTTCTGTAATATTCTGTAAATGGAGCTCCAGAAATCTGACACACTGCACATTTTTAAATAAACTACTGAAACAGATGCCAGTCAACCATTAATCAATATAGAGTTATTTATCCCTTCTAGTGTAAAATTGAACTCCACAATCTTATATGGTTGTGATTTGTCTGTGTGAAGTCTGACATTCTTCATAGAGATTAGTAGTTAATATTTTTCTCATTTTATAAAATGTTTTATTCCTTTTTCAGGCAAAATACCAAAATATTTCTGATTTTATTGCCTCAGATAGGGAAATATTCTGCTTTTTTACTTCTTGGAACAACTTTGGGTGAATGAAATAAGTAGTTTCACACATTTGTCTGTGTCTTGGCTGTGTGGAGTGACATGTAGAAATACTGGTAATAATTTGGTTTCCCAATTAATGGTTGACTGGCATTGTTGTGGCAGTTTGAGCGTGAAAAAATCATTAGCGTTTCCACTAGACCAAAGTGGCCTTTTGTTGTGTTTTTAATGGAGAGTCATGAAGGAGCTACTAATAAGACCATACCGCCAGCCGGACAGCTAACAAGTGTATCAGGAATTAATTAGCCTCCCTTTCATATTAACTCATCAGATTTACAGAAATACATAGTCTATTCATAGTCTTCTATGCAAGCGTTGTGTTGCTGCAGCTGTGTTGTACTTTCTGAAACTATAACCGTGTACTTCAGTTCGAACAGTGTACTTCCTTCACGATGGTCATCAAACATTTGAATATACCATAAACCAACAAAACAGATGTGAGCACATATTTGAATATGAAAATAACTCGAGAACAACCTAACAGGAAGTGATTCAAAAACAGGTGTGATATATCGGAGCAGGTTCCTGCTACAGTCACTATTAAAGCTGGTTTGTCCGTTTCTCCGTGGGGCTGTGTGGAAAGTCACCTGGCTCAGTTCACGTGTTAGGAGAACTGTCTGAGGTTACTTGCAGCACGATGGATGTCTTTGCAAAGATGAGTTTCCAGGAACCTAAAGGTGTACAAGGAAATGATCTCCCAACCCTGTTAGTGCTAATGTCACAACCTAGCCTCGGTATATTTACCCATCCACGTACCAACGACACTATTGTAACACATTGTCAGTAATTACCTGTTTTGTAAACTGTGATTTGATGGCTGCATAGTCGGTGTACAATGGGGGGGATCAGGGACAAAAGACTGCATAAATGATACTTTTCCAAGTAATAGAATCTAGTTGATGGTAGATCGTTTTCTAGCTGCCTAATCCTCACAGTGTTATTATGTTTATACTCATTGAACAGGTCTGTCCAGTGTGCTTATGCCCCGTAATCATTCAGTGAATGGGAGGCAGGAAAGCTGCAGTCAGCAGGTTTGGTATGTCTTAGTTGTGTTGTTTGCAGGAAGGTCAGCAGTTGGTCAGCAAGCAGATGGATTTCGATTTCTGACATGTAGCCATCATTATCTCGAACCAGAAGAGACACCAAGCTGAATGTATTGGCTCTCACCAGCTAAAGAAACAGTGAGAGTCAAAGTCTTCCCAGAACTCCTGTGAAGTCACTAATCGTGCATCTTGTACACAGAGTGATCTATAAAATGTATTAATAGACTCTGAGTTGTTTCAGTTAGCTTTCAAGTTTACTGATCTGATTCCCATGACTGGGATTACTGTATTCATGGTGTCTGTTGACACTAACTGTGACAAAGCAGCAAAGTAAGTCGACCCATAGAAACAAACATGCACACACATACCCTCACAGAAGTAATATGTCTGGTTAGCCCCGGTGCCTGTGGGTGTAGCTCAGCCTCGACTCCACGACTGGCCACTCACAGTTTCCATACAGGCATTGGTTGGGTAGCAAGTTATGCCAACTGTGATTGCACTAGAAGAGCGGGCTAGTAATGACTGGGTGCAAATAAGCTGCCATGTCAACAGTTTGAGTTACAGTCAAAGAGGAAGCGACTATCGAGCCACACAAGGGAAGCAAGAGTGAGACAGGTTAAATGTGTAATATAAATACTGTTGTTTATTTTTAATAACCAGGTTTGAAACGCCAGTAAAATGAGTTAGTTCCTTATTTTCTTCTAACAAACAGCTGAAGTTGAGGCTACCCTCTTCTTACTTAAAATACTGTGTTACATGTTGCTTTTCTTCTCCAGTGTTCTCAAGATTATAGGATGTTCTTAAGTTGCACAGTCAACAACTTTAAGTCATTTTAATTAATAGCCAGTTTGGTCTGGCTACAGTGTGTTTACCAAATGTATAAGATACCAGTCTGACTATAAGAAGAGACATGAGATCCAAACATATTAATTCCCCAACATGCCTTGTCACTGTCTGTGTTTCCTCTCTGGGTTCCTTCTCGTCGCAGCTTCTTCCGTCAATGAATCGGTGGGAGTGTTCGCATTTCTGCTTCACACTGTTCTCGTGTAATTCAATAAGTACGGATGGAGCACATGACCCTGTTGCTTTCTTCATGTATATCTGCATGTTTGTGTAATTTGCAGGGGTTAATACGTGTATGAATGCCTTTTGTATGCGTGTAATCATGTCACTGTGTGTGAATGAATGCCCTGTTCATGCATGTGTGTTAGCTTGTTTGTATGTGTGTCTGTACATGTTTGAATGTGTGCATGGTCCTTCACAGGGGCATTATAAATGCTGTGTGACTCATACCACAGCTGTTCGCTAGCTGTTTGAGATGTAAAGAATATTCAGTGTGTTTGCCTTATTAGCGACCCTGATAAAATGGCCCACTCCCAGTTGCAACGCTGTTGGTACTGTCCTGAATGGAACAAGAAAGTCAGATGAGCTTTATTTGGCATCTTTTAAAAGTTTCATCACATTGAAAATAAAAGTTGTGATTCAATTAAACTATATCTATCAAAGACACAAGGTAAGGTGTTGCATTATGATTCTATCATATCTAGCTATCACATCTAGGGCTGCGGGTAAGGATTATTTTATTATCGTCTTTAAATTATTTTCTGTATTAATCAATCATTTAGTTTATAGACATCACATATGATGTCTTCAGGTCTTTTGTCTTGTCTAACCAACAATCCAAAAACATAAAGATATTCAGAACACAATGACGTGAAATCGAGAAAAGCAACAAATTATCACAATTTAGAAGTACGAATTAACCTCTGGTAATGTTTTTATTAGGTAAAAACAGGGCGTTTTCATTCTATGAAACATTAATTAAACATTACTCTTAAGCTTGCTTGCAGCCAGGTTTTAACTAGCTTAGCATGTAGACACATTTGTTTGTTAGTCCAGCTCATCAGGATAATAACAGCCTGCAGGATGTAACATGTAGAGGCAATGGGCTAATACACATGTGCTGACTTTGTCTGTGCCTGTCTTTTGGTGCTGTACGAGAGATCATATACAGAATCAACAAGAGTAAATAAAAAAACAAAAAAAACAATTAACACTCGACCAACGGGTACAATGGGTTTTGTTAACTTAGTACTAATTGTTACTTGGCTGTTATAGTTCTGATCACTGATATAATAGTTTTGATATAATAATCACAACAATCACAAAACATTGTCCACTGATTATGCGTCCACTGTGGCATTTAGGGAGTATGCCTGTTAATATTTGCTTGGTCACAAATCTGTCAAAATGATGGCAGCAGTGTGTTCAACTGAAACTAACCACTGGTGGGAGAATTCTTCATATCATACTTCTTTAATGCTGAAAAAGTTCTTTATCAAAATCATGTTGAAAATGGAACCATCCAGAAATTCAGCTGCCAGCCTGGGCCTGTCAGACGCTGTGACAGACTGGCAAAGTGATCTGGAAAGACACTAATCACACCCTAAGCACCGAAAACAATTTTAGGAATTGCACAACAGCAGATTTGTGGTAAGGTGTACAAACTGTGCTAATTTCTGGGCTGGTATCATTAACTCAAAGATGACGAGGGACTCGGAATAACTTGGGTCCAGACGTAAAACCCTAAAACGTGGCCAACAAAACCAGGAAGTTGTCCGACAGTGTTTGGTATGTCCTTTCTGTGTCCAAATACCGAATTGGCGTGTTGCTTTGCCTTGCACAGTGACAACACTGCACATGTTGCTCAGCTGTGACCTAATATAACTTGTTTTATTAGTTTAATAAGTCCTAGACAGATGTGTCTACTTTGTTTTTAGAAAGTACTGCCAGTCATCAAAGATAATCTTGTAACTCTCTAATGGAGTAAGTTTCACAGATAAGATTATCCACCACCTCATCTGTTATACAGATGTCTCCAAAGCAAATATTTAGTTATCAGCATGGTGCCTAACATACCAGAAAAAAACCCACCTCTGTAATCTAACGCAATTCATTTGTTGTGCATGCAGGCTGCCTTCCTACAGAGCTGGGCGGACAGAAGAGGGAAGGGGAGAGCTTTAACCCTGGTCTCCCCAGCCGATTCTGAGTAAACGAGCCAGTCATGGATGACCGCTCCTCTCTGGGAAAAGTCAGCAGCTCTACAGAGTCCGTGGCCACCGTCACTAGTGAGGAGTTTGTTCTTGTACAGCCCAGTGCTGCCGGGTCACCACAAGGCTCTGGCGGCAAACCGAGGCTCAAGGTTAGAACCACACATGGACAGACTTTTGCACCTGACTTGAACGGTACAATGTTAAATACCTATTTCCCTATAGCACAAAATGATCCAACAGGAAGCCACTTGAAGTGTGAAATGAAATGTGGATTTCATCGGGTTTTGTTGTATGATTACAACCAAGAAACTATGTTGACAGCAAATTGAAATGCACTTATTTCTTCTCTTTTTCATATCTGCCTCAGATGTCTTTGGACGGGAGTGATCAGCTGGAGAAAGCTATGGAGGAGGTGTTGGATGATGACGATGAGGTGAAGGTGGAGAAGAGTAATGTCGAAAAGATGGAGAAGCACAGCAACCCAGAGCCTCGAGTCCTGGAGCAGCAACCTGCAGGTATAGACTCAGGACTTTTCAGGTCCATTTACAATGAATGTACCTCATTTACTAATATGTGTGTAGAAATGTTGTTAATTTGTACATATTATATATTATAAGATTCATAAATTAAGCGCACCGGATAAATACATTTTCATAGATGTGCATCATGGAGGAAGCGGTGAATCAATCAATCAAACTTTCAAAAAAAAAAAAAGAAATACAATTCAAACTTGAGTCATCTATGCCAAAACAAACCAAAACAAGTATGAAATGAAATAAACAAACAATAAAAGATGTGTAGTTGAGATAAAAATAGGTGAGGGTCAGTTTAATGGTTATTTATTACATTTGGCCAAAGCATTAGTAAATTAACTGTTTTACATATTATTGTCTATCAAAGCCTTTTTCATAAATGTGGTTTTAATATGCTTTGCATTTAGTTAAAAGGTGTGTGTTTATATTTTTTAGGGCACAGTTTAAACACAGATTTGTGCTTAGTGTTTGTGAATGAGGCCCATCGTGCATAAATCTTCCTTCATCTAAGTAAAATATTGAAAGCAGTTGATTTAGTTACTATTTGGCACTGAACACACTACATCTAAACATTTCCCGAATTCTATCAGTATTTTACCCATTAAAACATATTATATGTATATATACTACACGTTTAGTTTATTTATATTTAGGCAAGCTTCACTATCAGCCAGCATGTGGGACAATAAATCGCAACAAATAGAAAACCTGATAGATCAGTTCAGGCAAAACTAAAGGCTCAGGCCAAACTGGAAAAATGTTTCAAACAACAGTGCAGTGTTTTCAAGGCAAGGCTGATATTTAAACTCTTTGACATTGACTTAAGTGCCCTGAGTATCAGCAAGGCCAGGCTGACCCTGGCACTTCAACAAAAATCAGTACAAAAGCAGCATACTAACACTGGTCAACATACTGTTCCACTGGAGCTCACTGGCATGTGCAAGGCATCGACAATCCCAGGGTTCCAATCCCTCTGGGGCCTCTGGTTTCATGTCCCTGTTCAGTCCTGGTCCTGGTTTTAAGGTTAAAAATATCTAGTACCCCCAACTGTACAAACATCAAATTTGCCTGTGCGGAGTGTGATTTCAGCCTCAGCTCTTTAAACACTACACAAAGGTACCTGTCATGCTCAGAATCTGACCAAATAAAGCCCAATGAGCACTTCTGTATGCGTTTTTTAATAAAGTGTAGGCGTGTGACCCTGGCCCCCTTCCTGTAAAGCTCCTCACTTTGAGGTGAAATGAAACAGCTAGTGATACCACGTTTCAAAGAGGAAAGAGCCATGTGCCTGTCTCTTTCTCCCTGGGCCTGCGGTGAAATAATAATGTTGTTAACACCGGAGTCTGTAGCACAAGAAACAGCAAGAAATCAAGGTATATCTAAACTTTAATTCCAAGGAAACAAAGCAGGTTAAAGTTAGGACATTAAAACACATTCACTTGATCTGTCATATCTGCTGTGGGTAGTTCAATCATTAAAATACATAAAAGATAAAATATATTTTTAAATTCAAGGCAGAAAGTTTTACATTAAGACTATGTACATTTATTTGTTTATTTACTTGTAGTTTTTTTATTTTTCACATCCTCAGTGATTAAGTGTTTTTGTAGCACTACTGCTGAGTGAACTTAGAGGAAATGGTTAGCATGGTGTGAAAGAAGTGCCAGTCAGCAGTGGAAGTCCAGCTGCAGCCCTCATTGTTCTGCTTCCTGTTTGCAAAGTGTGAAAGTAACAATGTCAAATGTGATTGTAGAGAAGACCCTGCAACTTCCTTTATGGTTCTCTATCACCTTCTGCTTATCTTTACTTCTTATTTTTTCACTGTTTTATTTTTGTTTATCTATTTTTGTCTCATCTGTTTTTCTCTCCTCTTAAATGCATCAGTCTGTCGTAGAGCTGTTAGACTACAGGATATGAAAATCCAGGAAATTTATTTTTGTTCTTGAGTTATTGAAAGTTATTAAAACAATTATTTCATCATGGTTCAAGTTCACTAGACCACAAAGAAGCAGACATCCATTTAGCTTAGAATGCAGACAGAAACCCACAAGGGCGCGTTTCAACTTTTAAGAAAAATCAACAATATCTTCCTGTCTGTCCACAGAAGCATGTCCAGCACCACCCAGCCCCACAGTGCTAGAGGAGGACAGTGTCCAGTTCAACAAGCTCTCCTACCTGGGCTGCACGTGGGTCAAAGCCCCTCGCAACGAGGCGGAGGCACAGAGGGCCATGGCCACCCTGCGGGCTGAAAGTGCCATCCCCATCCCCATCACCCTGCACGTCCCCTGTGGAACAGATGGCTCTGTCAGGTCAGCCACACATTAAGACATTAAGTCTATGTATGTTGAGACCTGAGTCTGTTAAAATGGCCTATGATGGAAGGAAATTAGATAAGTTTGTTAAGATATTAACATATTTAAAACTACAGATTAGCAGGACGCTAATGGAATTGATTATTAATTATATAATCAGTATGGTCATCACAAAAATCAGGGACAACTGTGTTAGCGGCACATTAAAAAAGATGAACACAGGACATGTCTACAAAGACACCTGCCCTCTACATAACTTCTTGTTTGGTAAAAGGGTTGGCAGGGGCAGCAGTAGCTCAGAGACTTGGCTTGGGAACCGGAGGGTGGCCGGTTCAAGTCCAGCATGGACCAAAATATGGAAGGGGGACTGGTAGCTGGAGAGGTGCCCTTGAGCAAGGCACCGAACCCCCCAACTGCTCGCAGGGCACTCCTCAGGGGGGCTGCCCATCACTCCACCATCTCTCTCCACATTTGCACATCTATGAGCCTTTGTACTGTATGTGTGTTTGGGGCTAAAATGCATGTAAATAAAACTGAGTGAAAACAGAATTTCCCTGTTAATAAAATATCCCTTCCTCTTCTTCTTCTTCTTCTTCTTCTTCTAAACAACTGTACATACAAGATAGGAGATCAATGAATAACTATCACCCCTGATGCCTGTCAGCCAGCAGAGGAAGTGCATTTACAGATGAAGTGCTTATTACATGAGTTGAGAGAAATTTTTCATCACCCTGAATCATGAAATGAAATAGATACACCAGAGGATGTGACATGCTTTTCTTTTTATCTTGCTAAATATGCTGACCATTCTGCTCTGCTAGCTTTACCACTTGGTTGAATATAAAGTTTAATGTAATTTATGTTCACAGTCCAAACCAGTGTTGTGTAAATTCACACGGTACTGCACAAATGCTTTTTGACATTTAAAAAAAACAAAAAAACATTTTTGGTTCTTGTTTTCTTGCTGTACTATTATAAGGGAAACACCATAGACTTTTAATATACAAAACCTATGTTAATTCCAAAGTAATATATAGTATCTGATAGTGATTTTCCAAGTTGACACAGAACATCTCAAAAGTCTTGGGATCTCAGGTCACACATATGTAGCTATAAGGTGATTTAGAAAACTAGTATTGTAGAAACAAAGGTTAGTCTTGAGGCTACCTAGATTCAAATTTTGTATATTTAATCGCTGTTCCAGTGATTGTGATTGAAGACTGGACCAAAGCATCATTTTAACATAAATTAAAATAACTCTCCCCAGGATTGTGGACCAGGCCTCAGGTACTGAGATCGCCTCATTTCCCATCTACAAGGTGTTGTTCTGTGCTCGTGGACAGGAGGGTTCAGTGGAAAGCGATTGTTTCTCCTTCACCGAGAGTTACCGGAGCTCTGAGGACTTCCAGATTCACGTCTTCTCCTGCCACATCAAGGAGGCTGTGAGTTACATTCATGTATTGCATATTATCAACTGCAACTCATCCCCAGATGACTAGTGATGTAAGACTTTATGTTGTGCAATTATACAAAAAAAAAAAAAAATAATAGCAGAGAGCTGAAACAGAATTTTTAAAAGATATGTTGGTTAGAGTGAGTGAGTAACTCATTAAAGTCTTGCATTACACAGAAGATAAGTTAAAAATACAAGGTTGGTGAGAAGAAAGAGAACGAGACACTGCTGTCTGTAGCAGTTAAGTAAAACATGATTCATCTGGTTGCCTTTTTAAAAACATGTCATGTTAAGTAAGCAGTGTTGATACAGATTATTATATATTGCAGTAAAAGCCACTATGACAGTGGAGTGCACAAGATTATCCATCCACTAACAGTAATAAATACAGTACACCTCCATAATCAGTGTGTGTATTTGTCTAGAGTGAATTCATTCTAACTAATCTGAAGAGCAGATATTTCAATATGTGCACTATCTACTGATGTGCGAGTTTGTTGTGTTACTACAGCCCTATAAGTACTGACACTGGTAAACCAGCTGAGGGCACTGTTGTCTTCTATTGTGTTTGATTCCACCATCGTCTGTATTACTATCATTTATTTTCACGCTCTGTTCATTTCTATTTGTGTATTGATTCTATTTACTAATTTCTTTATCTTTTCTGATTGTTCTTATCACAGTCCATTTAGATTTTATTCTTTAACTTCTTCTTTTTTATTATTATTATTATTATTATTATTATTTCCCATCCTCCAAATGACATTTATTTAGTGATGCTTTTATTCAAAGTGACTTACAATTAGTACATGCAACCACGTGGATACAACCCAAGAATCGCAAGAATCATCCAACCATGTCTTTCCTACTTCCTTCCTGTTCTGTCTGTAAAGCTTCTATTTTTTTTCCTTTTCCATCCAGGTCAGTCGTATCCTGTACAGTTTTTCCACAGCCTTTCGGCGTTCTTCTCGGCCTGCAGACATCAGGGACACAGCACTGTCCAGTCCGCCTGACAGCGACCTCTATACCTTCACTGTCACACTGGAGATAAAAGAGGACGATGGCAAGGGCAACTACAGGTACTACAGGTTCCACACCAATCCACACATACACACACATGCAGATACACACACATCAGTTAAATGTCACAGGTGTCTCTGAGTATAATGGATCAATAAATTTGAGTTTATATCTTTGACGAATAATGGTGCTGCAGAATATTATGATCATGTGGCATGCATGTGAATTAAACACATACACACACATGCACACATATAAACGCTGTGTGCTTCTTATCAGATCAGGACTGTTATCACAGAAATGTTGTAGTAGTTGGTGCCGCAGTACTGTTTTATCTGACTGTTATTGTTCATCTGTAAAGAGCATAAAGCTTATCGGCACAGTAAGACAATTCTTCCATTTTCACAAGCCATCATATATCAGGTACTTTGGATAGGTTTTCATTTTCTGTTCTCCTCTGAAATAAAACGGCCCAATAGCTGTTCTGAAAGCACAGCAGATGCCTGTAATATATAATACACTCAGGGGAAGACCTGTCATATTTTATCTTTAACTGGGTTAGTTTAAGGTAAAGAATCTTTTCTGGGAAACAGACTGGCACTAAGACAGCGCAATAATAGAAATTAAGGTAAATTTAAAACTCATTAAAGAACTTCACAGCACAGCAATACACCAAATCAAAATGGAATCGCATCCCTGAGGTTATGTATAACAAGCCCACTCCCTCCTCTTCCTCTCCACAGTCCAGTGCCCAAGGACAGAGATAAGTTCTACTTCAAGCTGCGACAGAGTGTTCAGAAGAAAGTTGTGGTTTCAGTTCAACAAATGTGCAACAAGGAGCTGGGCATTGAAAGGTGAGGGTAATTTTAAAAGAAACGATGCACATCGAGGTCCTCGCAACCCTTTAATGGTGTGTCTTTGTTGGCGTTTGTTGTTATTATTATTTATATTATTATAATTATTTATCTATTTATACTGCATCTATTCACCACATTTTCAGGAGGGATTTAATCTTATCTACTCTATAGTTTAGGTTTACCCCCGTTAATCTCGCACTTGGCTTTCAAAGGTTTGGAATTGCAGGCCTTCAGATGTCTCTATCCTTTCTTCCACTAAGCCTTTTTCTTACCATTCTTTTAAAAGAGGTATCGCATTTTAACTATCTTGTTGCTGTGCCTCCAGAGTTCATCAGGTCCACCAGGACAAATGAGCTAAAAAAAGGAGGTAATGATACAGAGCCTAAAAATACTGCTCTAAAAATGTATGCACAGCACACACAATCTATATAGCCTTGCTATAAACATATATGTTATAGTACATACTACGATGGCTTTCCAGGTGAAATCATCAGACTGTTTGAAATGACTCATGATTTCACAGGGACAGAGCACTCTGTGGTCAAAATATTGCAGGAAGAAAGCAGTAAGAACAACAAAAATAAATAAAATGAGTCAAGACAGCCAAACAGAGCATAATAAAAATAACACCCCGACAGAAGAATACTGGTGAACTAATCACTTTCGACTTCCTGCAATCACTCTCATTTTTATGTGTTAACGTGCTCTAGCACGGCAGCAGCACCAAAGAACTAGGTCATCTTCGTCACTCCTCCTTTTCTTCTTTACTCCCTCACCTCCTGTTCTTATCAGAGCTAGACAGACACCTGCCTTCTCCTTTATTTTTAGTGTCAGTGGAAACCCCTATTGTGTTCAGAACTGATCTTTTCTGATGGGTTCAATGTTTGACAACACTGTATTTTATTAATACTCATTTGGTTTTAATCATGAGTTGTGTGGATGCAATACGTTAATGCTCTGCATTAAGCCTTTTATTAGGCTGCTTTCTATCCTGCTTACAAATGTAATGCATTTCTGAGGGCTTCCCATGCTGTCTTCATAGTACCTTCAACCTAAAGCTGAAGGGACTTTATGATAACAAGTAATTGTGTTGGATTGGTAGGATGAATTGGAAATGGGCGCATCTCTGGAGAAGGCTCTGTTGTCCCATCCAGTGTTGTGTGTTGTCCGCTGCTTGGTCTTTAGTGGTAGAGACAGGAGGTTGTCCCACAGCTATTACTCCTCTGATGCAGGAGCAGGAAACAACATAGACTATATTGTTCAATATATATTGGATGGAGAAATTTATGGACTTACTGCTTCAGCCACAAGAATGTGATTATAAGACCTCGATACTGTTTTTTTTCCTCTTGCTTTTTAACTTCTTGTGTGTCTATGCTGTCCTCTTAACACAACCTGTCCAAGTCTTCTCCAAGCCTGTCAGCCAGGCGTGGTAGGGAGAGCTGGGTGTTTTATCACCTTGAAAGGCCTAAGACATACTAGGCTAGGCATTTTTTGAACTGCAAGATGATATATTTGAGTTGTTCAAATTGACAGTGTGTCATAATACTTCCGAAATGTCACTTTTTTTTTTTAAGGTATTAAAGTTACAGTGTTCACGATTAGCCAGTTGGACAGTTGGGTTGTTTCCATATTCCTGACTATTTTGACTTACTCTGCTGAAGAAGGCAGACTGTACCTCTGCTGTGGAATTAGTGATTATTGATTTGTTATTTTACCTCCTGTGTCTTCCTTCTAGGTGCTTTGGGATGCTGCTGAGTCCAGGACAGAAAGTGTGCAACAGCGACATGCATCTGCTTGACATGGTGAGCAGAACTCGCTATAGCCTTATCAAATAACATACCAGCCTTTTATTTTATTCATTCAGTAATTTAGCGTATCTAGAATTAACAGACCTGCAGATTAATAATCTTTTAACCCACTTATTATTGGCCAAATACTGTAATTTTTCCAAAAACCTTAAAAGTGTTGCACTGTATAGTATATGAAAAGACCGAAGATTTTCACAAGCACATAAGCCCTGCATTGTTACCCACACAGGAATCAATGGGGAAGAGCTCTGATGGGAAGGCCTATGTGATCACAGGAACATGGAACCCCAACATGCCGGCCTTTCAACCATTGAATGAAGACACACCTAAAGGTGAGGCGAGTTAATGTCCCCCTAACTGTCAAGTCACACAGATTACAACTTCAGCTGTATGTCACTGAGCAAAGCTAACAACTTTTAAGCTTTAAATGTACAAGTTAGAAGTTACAACCAAGCCTGATTCTGTCTGTATATTGTTTTGATGCTGCTTTGAAAATGTATTTCCTCACTAATACTAGTGGACATAGGACTTTTTGCTGCATTGACTGTATGATCTGTGTCAATTGAAATATATATACACACACACACACACACACACACACACACACACACACACACACACACACACACATACAATGTAGAAATTATTTCCATACATTATTGTCACAAATGTGATGTGGGACTGCACTAAGCTCAAGGTTACGTCTAGGAATTATGCAGCGCTTGCATTGGAGTTTGGATGTTATAATTGCCTTCATCCATTCTCTAGCGTAACACAGCCCCGTACCTGGCCTTGTGACCCATTACTTGTCAAAGCTCTGCATGTTTTTGCACACTGAAGCAGAAACACATTGTGTCACAGAGCTGCAGACACTCAGTCTTGTGAGAAATAGAAGTAAAAGCAGCATTTTGTGGAAATTATTCTTCTGCAGCTCACTCTGCAGTCCTGTCTAGCTTTCTTATAGCTATGCAGTTCTGATACACTTTGCTCCTTTTATTGGTTCATTATTTTGCATGATGAGGCTCATCATAACACAAGTTGATAATATAGGTCATGATGGAAATGAGTCTGGGCTCATTCACACTGTCCGTTTTTCTCATGACATGTACTGTATGTGCTGTTGGATTGGAAACATTGAGCACATGAAATACTGGAATATGCAGGATTGTTCTATTGCACACAATTAATATATTGTATAATATATTGATTAATCAGGAATATATAAAATACAATTACTACCTGAAATGTATGTGAGTTTATAAACTGGAGTTGATTTGTCATTATAATCCTGAGAGAGATCACTCTTTATTGTCTTTGTCTATGTGTTCAGACTGGATCCCACCAGTGTATCCAGGCAGAGAGCTTGCCTCACTAAATCCATTACAGCTAACAAATTAGACTACTTGGCAGCTTGCTGACCTGAAGGCTCTGAGAGTTTGAAGGTGGAAGGCAGATCTGTCAAAGCAGTCTGCCTCATGGACTCCCCAGAGGTAGACTGGCAGTATAAAGCACAGACTAGCTTCAACACACACACACACAGAACATAGAAGTCAGAGATGCTCAGAAGCAGTTAATAGTTGTGACACGTACTTTGTAAAATGACACTTATAGTTGAATTATTTATAAAAGAGAAATGGCATTTTAAAGTTAGATTTAAAGCAAAGAATTAAGTATTTGAAAGTGATTTGAATTTCAAATATTATCATGAATATTATTGCGATGTGGAAGTGGTGGTGATTTTTTTCGAAGTGGAGGTTTTAAAACCAGTCACTGTCCCTCTGGAAACACTGGTTAGGGTCAGGTAAGTTTTGTTAAGTATTTTCTTGCCAAGCAATGCCAGCATTTTCCTCCAACCTCCATACTGTGAAATAACTTCTCCAGTGCCACTGTCTATGTTCTGTTCTATGTTTATTCCTACTTTGTAATTGGACTATCCTCTGAACAGGAGCACTATATTGTAAGCTAGTTTTAGGCTCACATATATTCTTGTTCATGTTGTATAAACTAAAACCTCCACTATATCTAGCAGAACCTTTTCACCTAACAAATCTACTGTAGACTTCAGTTGTGATGTTAGAGACATTAGTGTCAAGTCCTTATCCACTAGGGGGGGTGGCATCCCCACAGGATACATGCTGTGTGGATTTCCTGCCTCCTGGTAAAAACCAATCACATAAATACCAAAATCTCTTCAGTTTACAGTTACATTGACAGATTTCTAAATAATTCATTCATCCAAGTAAAGATTGTTTAACCAGATCTGAGTATTTTTTGAAAAAAAGAAAGAAGGAAAAGCACATGAATAAAGGGTTTTACCATTTTTGCCATTTGTGTTTGGTCCAGACTTACTGGTGTGTATCAGCTTTTCACTGGTGGGCAATTCATAGCCTGGTTACACTTTGAATACTCTGAAAGCTGCAGTGCCCGTAGAGCTGTTTATGACCAACATTTTTAACTGTATAGACGATAGATAAATGGCCTTCAGTGACTGATCAGTGTTCTCCGTCACATATATCGATTCTTATTATGTCTTACATAATACCTTTACAGTAACCCCCCCCTTTTTTTGTCTTTTTTTTCTCGCCTTGCTCCAGATAAGCAGGTCTATATTACAGTTGCAGCAGACCTTGTAGTCACCGAGGTGGTGGAGCCAGTCCGCTTCCTGCTGGAAACTCTGGTCAGGGTATATCCATCAAACGAACGCTTCTGGTACTTCAGCCGCAAGACCTTCAGTGAGACCTTCTACCTCAGACTCAGACAGGTATTTCTACTGCAACTATTCCAACCCTCATAGAACCTGCACCCATATTCATACTTTACATACTAACTATGAATTAGCTAACAGTGATTAACTAACCAGAACTAATTAACTATGCATTAAATTAAGTAGTGGATATTATCACCCCCTCTGTAATTACTTGACAGGAGTTTGACTGATATTTTTGATTGTGAAAATTATTTATCTATAACTAAGGAAGTAACACCTTTTGATATTATTTGTCAGTGTGTATATAACATGATATGATGATTTATCATGATTTACCAAAAGCATACCCACCCATGGTCCTTACTGTAATAAGAATAGTAAAAAGTTAACTGTAAAACTGTAAGGACATACATAAATGCAAGGAGTCTGAGTAGAGACTTCTGGCACAGAATGGTGTCAGCTATAGTACTTTCGCAAGGTTATTTAAGTCAAAGAAGTTTACTCATATAGCCCAATATTGCGTGTCTCAAAAGGCTTTACAGCCCAAAAACGGCAACATTTCCCAACTCACCGAAAAGTGGAACAATGGATGGACAGCTTAGAGGAATGGAGTGGAGGAGGAGGTCAGAGCAGGCAGCTTGGAGGCGTGGTGGTGTGTCAGTGACCAGTCAAATGCTGTGCCCAAGAGAGCTGAAACACTTGGTTGTTGTAAGAAAAGCTAAAAGATGCAAATGTCTCATCTGCTGACTTCCATTCCTCTCTTTCCATCTGTGCATCTCTCTATTTTTGCTTCTTCTGTAAGTCTGCCTGCCTCTCATTGTCAAGCTGGTGCATTGATGTTCAACATGTTATCCCCTCCCCCTCTTACAACACACAGTCTGTGTCAGATCTCTTTGTAGTGTAATATAAAGTTTGTATGAATATGCTCAAAGCTTTGCACAGGTCAACATTTCACTTGCCTCTGAAAAAGAGCAACTGTGCTAGAGTTATCACATTAATTGATCTCGTGAGCCAATGTCTGGCAGCTGAATAACAGTAACCACAAACCACTGATGTGATGGGATTTGTTGATAGCAACATATAAACTGCATCCTCCCTGTAGCTTCCTGTTGATGTGTAATGACAAGCATCACATACCCTCAGATGTTTGCCCTTTTTAGTTTCCTCACAACTTGTCTGATTAAAAAGTGCAGAGAGAGACAGAGTGAAGAAAGCACATTCACTTACCTCCCACTAACACAAGGACACCCTGCCTGAGCCGTTGCTGCAGGTGCTTAAAAAAATACAGTTAAGCTGTAAGCTTCCTCTCCGCTGTTAAAAAGCAGATCTCCTTTAGTAGGCCGTGGGAAGCTGGCAAAGCAGTGGAGTGTGGGGAAGCTTTGGATTGTAGGGAGCTAATAAGAGGCTCTGTCTCATTATTGGCATGTGGGTAATTAACAGTGGCGGTCTGACTCGTCCGCCTGATTGCCTCTCTAGTTATCTCCTCAGTAAATGGAAGAGTGTTGGACTGCTGCTGTGGTTAAGAGCTAATTAAAAGATAATATTGTGTGGAGGTTTTTGTGGAAGATGGCAATCAGAGGTGATACACACACACATATATGAAATATGTAGTCCTATTGTCTTATTTTGCCAAAAACTGTCATTAGCCAGCTGGAGTACCGGGGAGTAATTATCTGTGCCAACTTCTCAAAATGTTTTCTGTGTCTGCTTCTTTGGAAAATGTATTTGGTGTCTGCTTTACTGTGGAAGCAAACCTGCCAGAGCTGTAGGCTTCATCATCGGTGTCAAATCCAAATAAATTTTCATGATTGAGTCCTGTCAAGACCAGATTTAGAGGTAGAGACAAAATCAAGACAAGGACCGAAGAAAATGTTGTGTACACATCTTTCCAAAAGCATAATAAAGATTTTCTAGAGTTTCTACAGTAGGGAGAACAAGTATTTGATACACTGCTGATTTTGCAGTTTTGCCACATGCAAAGCATTTAGAAGTCTGTAATTTTTATCATAGGTACTCTTCGACTGTGAGTGACAGAATCTAACACACTACACCGTCATGGATTAAAATAATACAGCACACGCAAGGTCCCCCTGCTCAAGCCAGTGCATGTCAAGGTCCGTCTGAAGTTTGCCAATGACCATCTGGATGACCCAGAGGAGGAATGGGAGAAGGTCATGTGGTCTGATGAGACAGAAATAGAGCCTTTTTGTCTCAACTCCACTCGCCGTGTTTGGAGGAAGAAGAACCCCAAGAACACCATCCCAACCATGAAGCATGGAGGTGGAAACATCATGCTTTAGGGATGCTTTTCTGCAAATGGGACAGGACGACTGCACTGTATTGAGGGGAGGATGGATGGGGCCATGTATCGCGAGATCTTGGCCAACAACCTCCTTCCCTCAGTAAGAGCATTGAAGATGGGTCGTGGCTGGATCTTCCAGCATGACAACGACCCAAAACACGCTGCCAGGGCAACTAAGGAGTGGCTCTGTAAGAAGCATCTCAAGGTCCTGGAGTGGCCTAGCCAGTCTAAAGACCTGAACCCAATAGAAAATCTCTGGAGGGAGCTGAAAGTCTGTGTCGCCCAGCGACAGCCCCAAAACCTGATGGATCTGGAGAAGATCTGTATGGAGGAGTGGGCCAAAATCCCTGCTGCATTGTGTGCAAACCTGGTCAAGAACTACAGGAAATGTCTGTTCTCTGGAATTGCAAACAAAGGTTTCTGTACCAAGTATTAAGTTCTGTTTTTCTGATGTATCAAATACTTATGTCATGCAATAAAATGCAAATGAATTACTAAAAAATCATACACTGAGATTTTCTGGATTTTTGTTTTTGATTCTGTCACTCGCAGTTGAAGAGTACCTATGACAGAAATTACAGACTTCTACATGCTTTGCAAGTGGAAAAACCTGCAAAATTGGCAGTGTATCCAATACTTTATGTAAACATAAAATACAACATTTAAAGTCCATGTAAAGTAAGAATGATGTGTTCTGAGTTTGTCAGACCAAAGAAGATGGTGTTATTAACCACCCAGCCAAATTTGAATGAAGTTTGGTGTCAAAATTAGGTAAAAATGAGCAGTATTCTCAGCTCCAGGACTGTAAGGGCATGTCCATGAATGTGCTGAAGCCACGCTCACTTGTGGGAGCAGTCAAGCAGCAATTTTGAAGCGGGGTGCAGGGGTATGCTCAGGGAGGCCTGAAAACTGGTGTTTTAACCTTTAATTTCAGTTATGTATTGTTCAAAGTCTTTTCACATGTTTTCAGCAACTATTTTTCAACATATTTAATATATTTTGAAAGAAATCTCAGAATTTCCTTTACATGGTACATCCTTAATTTTTAATGGTGGGGAAATCCTTTACATGGTACATCCTTAATTTTTAATGGTGGGGAAAAATTTTACCAAATTTGTATACTTAAGATGAGCAATAAAAGGTTTGAGGCAGCATTTACAGTTTAATGGAACCAATAAGAGAGATATATCAGTGGTTTTCAAGAGAAATGCCAAATTGATTTGTAAGAGGACATGTTACAAACACCCAATAACTGTTATTTTGTAAGGTAAAATGCTTTTAATCTGTCAGAATAAAATTAAGCAGGGAGCTGTTCTTTCTTTATGTATCAATGAACAATGTTGGTAATCCTTTTTTCTTCCCTTTTGTTTTTCTTATTATAAATCCATAGTAGATGATACTGTGTTTGTACAGTGGGCTTACTTTGGCCCACATTTCTGTCACAATTTTATCAGTATTAAATATTAATTAATTACTTAAGCCACCTCAGATTTTCTGTATAAAATAGCCAGGCCTCATATTCTCTCCCAATTTGTGCTCTCATCACTGACTTCAGCTAGTGATTAGATGCCATACGAGTGGGTAGATCAATGCAACTCATTGATTTATTCTGCCAGGTGGAGAGAGGCAACAGCATTACAGTAATTGAATAGACCAGAAATTAACATCAGCAGCTTAAGACACACAAGGTCAACTCTGTGCGTGTCTTTGTTCTCTTGTGCATTTCTTCAGTACATTATGACTGAAGGAGAAGTTCAAAACTGTTTTATGCCATTTTCACACTCTAAACTAAACAAACTATCTAATTATTATCAATACACTTTTTACCTCCTTATGGATAATGTGTTGGCTAACACTTCACTGTTAACTATAATTCGTTAATACTTGGGTTTAACCCTTTTCTTTCTCTTACCATACCCATTATCTTTTTGCTCTAGGCAGATAGTGAGCAGTCAGCTCCTATGAGCTTGTTAGCTGCCAGTGGCTGTCCGTGGTTCTATATGACTTATGTTGTTCACCCCTGTGACTTCTGCTAGGTTCACGGCTTAATTGAGGAGGTGGCCTGCACTCACCTCTCATCTCACCTCAGTTGGGTTGCAGTAGGCTCTTTGCTGTCGATAGTTGTGCTCTCCTTCTAGTTCTTCATTCCTTTTGTCTTCCACTGGTGTCATCTGATGGGACAGTGAGCTCTGGCCTAACAGATTGGTTAGACAGTTGGTCAATGTCAGGTCTGATTGCCTTGTTGAGACTGACCCTCGTGGATGGTATGTCCATGACTCTGGTGCTTCTTTGGTCACCACCAATGTAGTCAATATCCTTGCCACTGCAAACAAACACTTTCACACTACATGATCCTCCTCCTTTGACTAAAGCTTTCGTGTGGTTAAAAGAATCCATGATCTGCACATTTAAAGCTCATTGTTACACATAAATTGAGCTTCTTGTAGCCCCTGTATAATCTGATTGTCTCCTGACTCTGATGTACCCTAGTTGTTTGGGTATCTATGTGTCATTCATTTGGTACTGCAAGTTTGATTTATCAATTTATACAGAATATATGTATTTTTTTCTAAATTCATTTTACTATTTCCCATAGGGTTTAAAAAAAAAGTCTGATTTTTTGTGTGTGTTTGTGTGTACAGCAGGCACCAGAGAGGATGGGTCAGAGTGATGCTGTGTATGAGGTGGTGAGTCTTCAGAGGGAGGCAGAGAGAAGCAATGAAGAAAGAGCACGACAAGCCACGCCCCCTGAGGAAGAAGAGGCTGATGAAGGTATGATGCCAGTAAATACCAGTACTAATACCGGATACCAGTATTAAAAATACTGGTTAGGCTTTCTCTTTCTCTGTACATCATTGACAAGACACCAGAAGAGTATATTGTCTTCCAAATCTTGCTTGATTGGAAAATGTGCCCTTCATATTGCATAGTGCTGTACAAATGCCTCATGCAGGTACAAAAAAGAATTTAAGAATTGCTTTACCACAAATAGCTTGCTGTGGGGAGCGTTAAACACATATATTCAGCAACACACAGTGTCCATTTTTTGTAGCGAGGCCTTGTCACAAGCACATGTGCTATTCTTTGGCTGACAAAAATCAGCAGTGCAAGTTTAATTTTGGTTAGACACATAAACACTGGCAAGGCTGAATGTACATGTCTGTGTCATTGCGTGTTTGTGTGTGGCAGGGCATGTGATAACAGCAGTGTCGATGAATTGCAGGGACTGAGTTTGAGTGTTTGTGTTTGTTTGCATATGTGTGAAATAAAGGGTGTGTATTTTGTGTTTTTGTGTATGCGTGTGTGTTTATATGTGTGTTACACTGTGAAAAGCAATGACTGCAGACAGAATCTCAGGGGTTTTGATGGCCATTTGTGTGATTACGCACGCTTGTGTGTGTGTGCTCATGTGTCGAGCGTGAGTGGTTAGGTGTGGAGCCTGGCCCAGTCCTGTTGTTGATTTACAGCACTACAGCACTGCATTATCAAACCACCATCAAACACCCTCCCGTTTCGGTGAAACGTATAGCTCTCTAAAGTCAAGCACACCAGACCATAGATAGTTGCTGTTTTATTTTTTTTATGTTCCATTAATATTCTTCCTAATCAGCTAAATAGTGTTGTTAGCACTATAACAGATGTGTTAAAATTGCAACATTTTCTCATTTCAAATGTAACTTTTGATCACTGCGTTGATGCAACAGACCATTAGGCACCAAACGCCCTCGATCAGAATTGAGTCACTTATTAAACCTTATGAATTCCTGTAAGTGTGTTTAAACATGACCGGTTTAGGTGACAAGCCAAAACAGGGTGGATATTTTCCCATAAATAATGGCAGTTATGCCAGAGAGATGGAGGCAAAACAGCATTAACATTAAAAGCTCCAATGTGTTAGATGTTCAACTCCAGCGATTCCCAAACATGACCCAGTTTCAACCCACTAATATAAACAGTGCTGGCATTTCCACCTGACCACTGGCTCGGCTGTGCAGGTGCTGCAGATTAGGCCTGGCCGCAATTTAGACTGCATGCTTCATGATGTTGGTTTGGATAAAGGAGCACATTTCTGTGTTCATTTAGCTGTTAGCCTATGACATTTTAACAGGACACAAAAGCTCACAGTTTTCTGGCACAACAAGAGAAACAAGCAAACAAACTGAAAAATGGAAAAAAAATTAAATCAAAACTTTTTATTTTTTAAATAAAAATCTTATCTTATTGTGATGCTTCTCTCCTTGCCACTGTTAGCAGTCTTCTACTTTTATTTTTGTATATATATATTTGTATATATATATATATATATATATATATGTTATCACATGCCCTGCCACACACACACATATATATATATATATATATATATACACCTTGAAGCATTACAAGGTATTAACAGAGTGGGAGGCAAAAGTTGTCTCTCTTATGCTACCGACTCGCCCAAAGTCACGAGTCAGCCGCCAAGGCCGGAGCTTGCAGCTTTCAACTGGCACTGTGGGAGCCATTCAGAGGGCTTTTCTTTGACACCCCTCTACTCCCCCAGAGCTGAAAATTGGAGGCGCTGAGGGTCGTGGAGCAGGAGGGTCAGCCACATTGTGTACAGAAATGAATACGCTCCCAGTGTGGATGCCACTGCTGCGAGCACACACATACATTCAATTCATGTGGATGTTTTTTTTTTTTTCTCTTTTTGGAAGCTGCAATGTGGAAAATGGGCCTGAAGCCGACATTCTCATTTTTTCATTCATCTTAGCTTCCCCTTTCACAGCATGCTTTTTGATGGTTGCTTATTGTGTGTGTGTGTTTTTGTTTGTTTGTTGTTTTTCTACATATCTGTGTGGGCGCACACACAAATACTATATGTTCCCTTTATTTATATATATATATATATATATATATATATAATATATATATTATACTATATATATATATATATATATATATATATAAGCACACTGACTGGGATCATTTATATAGTGCCTCAGCTTTATCGTTTATAATTAGAAGCATTCTGAATGTACGGAATACAACACAATGATACAAGAAGAGCTTGATTGGTTCACTCCACTGTTGTCATATAAGGAAAGGCCATAAGGTCACTAAATGATATATAATAACTACATTAATTTTGGTAAAATATTAAAGGTAGAACATCTTTATGGCACTAGTAGAGGCTCACTTTCATGTAGACAAAACCAATCCACTAGTGGCTTCAACATCAGAGAGATCCTATTTGAAAGTAATCCTACAGTGAATCCCCCCCCCCCCAGATTAAAAGGTAACAGTAATGGCCCTCGTCTTCACAGTTTCTTTCATCACCTGGTAAGTTGGCAGTGGCACTGAACGCACGCTTCCTCGCCACGTGGCCTCTGAACCATTTGAAAGGGCTCATCAAGCATTTATAAAGACCTGAAAAGCTCCTGCTGAGGCCGTGAGGATGTGTAGGAGCAGCAGTGCCATTGAGCATAGTGGCTGTCTTGATTCATTATTTAATGTCAAGGCTTTGGCAAAAGCTTCTGTGGTGCCTTTTTAACATTTTTAAGGAGACTTGGTGTTTGATTAAGATGTCAGTAAAATCTAACACTGTGCCCTGTGAGGTAGATTGCCACTCTTGTGTTTTTTTTGTTGTTGTTGTTGTTGTTTTTTTTTTTTCATATTTCTGTGACTTGTGAAATGTTGACCTTTTTAAAAACGTAAGATCTGACTTGATGGAGTTTGCTGTATTTTATTGTGGAAACAGTTATTTTTACATCGAGGCCATCAGTGGGTTATGACATAATTTAATCAAGCAAGCTTTTGTTTCTTTTAAAGACAAGGATAAAAAAAATAAATGATAATAATAAGTTGTTTATGAATAATCACCGTCAGTGCAAATTCAAACTGGATCTACAATATAATATATCTTGTTGTTTTTAGTGGAAAAGGTATTATTCAACTTATGCAAATCCAAATCATCAGTGTGTCAGCATCTTAACATCATGTGTACTGTAGTCAAACATGGCCCAAGTATCATGTTTGCGTATATGTAAATTACTTTTCATAGAGACAGAGAGGTACCTATTTGTTTTGTATTTTTAGGCCAGAATTAATAGAAAAGATTTGTCTCTTTGAGATCTGGGACAAGATGAGTTAACCCTGGACCAAGAAGGGGCAATATGTGGATGTGAGCCACTCCCATGATCCAATTTTAATTTTGTATCTTTCTATCTCCTTCTATAACAAAAACATTTCCACACCTGTTTGTGTAATATATACAGGACATACACACGTAGTCTTATTAACGACATGTTATCAGTATATATGTGTGGGATATACCTTTTGTTTGTTCCAGTGGGCGGTCTCTGTATGGGGATCAGTTCATCTCTCTAGCAGCAGCGCAGTCCAGACAGTCAATTAGAGCTTCTACATCTAAACACAAGTGGTTCACCGTGCTGATTGCCTCTTGTCTGCCTCACAAACCACCAGACAGGAGAACAGCAATAATGGAAAGTGTAGGCACCGCACAGGCACTCCTTCCTCCATTTGAATGTGCATCAATATTAATAGATTTTAAAATGTGCAACACAGTTCCCTGACATAAATACAGTGTAAAGTTGATATTTGGACTTTACTAGTCAGCAGAAATAGCGAAACTTGGAACAAATCATGAAACAAAGACCAAATGTGTCCTGTTGTCTTGTCAACAAGGTGTTGGTCTGAGTACTGTTTTTTTCGGTTTCCAATTATCATGAATGATCCATTAATGCTCTAAATGTCTGTTAATATCTAGTTGTGTTTGTGTTTCCTGCAGACAGCGACAGTGAAATCTCCAGTGGGACAGGAGACGTTTCTAAAGACTGTCCTGAGAAAATCCTGGAGTCCTGGGGAGGAATCCTCAACAGATGGTAAGACAGAATAAATGAGAAATCTGAAAACTGAATATGGTTCCAGTAGAAACCGGGTTTAGGAGGGTGTAGAATAGAGAGATACAGGACAGAAATGAATATTGAGTTGTGGAATTATATACAGATCAATGGCTATATTTTGGTTAAAAATTTGCACAAAAATAGGACAATAATTAGTTGTAATTAGTTGGAAAGAGCAAACCTGAAGGGGAAACAATTGAGACTTAAGTATAGAAGTACTGTACCTAAACAGTGCCTAAGACGACCTATAATACCTATAATTTATACAAGTAACTGGTGAATGAATCACAGTAGCAGCTACTTATAATAGGATCCAGCAAAGACAACAGAGTGTAAACAGAGCCAGTGTAAATATGCACAAATGCTATTACATCAACCATGAATTTTAGCTCTTTATCTTGTGCAAAAAAAACTATGACACGACACATTAATGCTGAAAGGTGAATCTGACCCACCCTGCCTCATACAGACTGTGATTTACAGTACAGGGCCAGGGTCCTCTTCATCATTGCAGTTTTATTGTTTTATCATCCCACTTTGTATGGAAAACAGTTTCCTTCGGATATAGCCATTAATTTTTCTGCTATAACACATGCTGTCATTATTGTAATGTTTTTACTGCAACCAGTATTGATACATACAGCTTTAGGTACAGACACTGGCATAATTAACTGAATGAAAGATTTCACAGCCTATTTTCTTGCTGTTGCATCAGCAACAATGAAGTGAAGTAGTTTATCAGGAAATTGCCTTCATATGGCCTCAATAAATGCATTATGATGAGATTTCAAGCATCATTAAAAAGAGCTGACAGTGTGTTTTCAAAAGCAAGATATTTCCCCATGTGGGAGAACTCTTATAGCACGGCAGCATTGCGGTTAATACACTGCAGTATTGTGTTTGGTACTGTAGTATAACATGAATACTTCAATGTGACAGGCATACAAATCTGCACATGATTGACTCGATTGGTCTACACACTGTCACTGTGCAAATGTCACCGTGATACACAAAGGACATAATAAAAAAACAATGATCAAATCTGTGCAGCTGCACTTCAAATTAATAATTTAATTGGCTGAATTGGATTAAATGAGATTAAAAAATAATGGATTACTTCTGCGTGTGTGTGTATCAGGCATGGGAACCTGTCCACTCGTCCAAAGGGTTTGCCCTCGTTGGTTCGCAGTGGCATTCCTGAGCCACTCAGAGCTGAAGTCTGGCAGCTGCTGGCCGGTTGCCACGACAACCATGACCTGCTTGAGCACTACCGCATCCTCATCACCAAGGTAAAGGCACACACACAAACCAATGAGGCACAACTGTGGATAACAAGTTGCTTTTTTTTTTTTTTGCTATTTTTTCTAACCATATCCTGATTTGAGGGCCGACTTGCTAATAGGCTATCATTGGTTTCCAATGGATTTTATGTCTAAGCATTAGCTTAAAGAATAGCTCCTAATGAAATTCAAGAGTTACTTTGACTTAACAGGTTGATATGTGTAGTTGTCTTTCCTCCTACTTAGCACCTCCTGTAAACTATAAATGTTGTAGATAGTTCTTTGCATTAGGTTTACTTGTTTGTGCAAGTATTTTCTGTTCTATATGAGTGGAATGATTATGATATCATGTCATTACGATGAAAATAAATTGTGTCTGTAGTATGTTTGAGAATACCAACATCACTGCTATTGCTGTTGTCATTACAGCTGCTCCTCTGAACTGGGTGTCTTATGAGAACACTCTCATTTAGCTGTGACATTTAAATGCATGTGATGCTGTTTCAGGACTATTACAGCCTGTGTTGGCCCTTTGGCCTCCCGGGAAGCTTGCGAGAATTACAAGTGAATTTTTGGACCTTTAGTATTTAAAAGGGCCAAAATGTTCTACAGGCTGTGTTCATATATAACCTACTTGGTGCGGAGTCTGTTGAGTTTAAATTGGTGAAATTGCTGTCATACAGGGTTGACATTGACACTGCCTGAACATTAGATTTGAATCTGCTGTTGTATGAGGTCTTTCAGCAGTTTCACATATGTGGTTTGTTTCACTAGGTCCGTACCAAGGCAGCAAAAGATTCAATATTGCTGTTCAGTTGAGATCCACTTCATGTTTACTCTGAACCAACCAAAAGCTCTGGTAACTGTCGTCCTTCATCACTTTAGCACTTTTCTGCATGTTAACACGTGAACTGATCCTCTCTGTTGTCACAAAGAAATTCTTCACTATTAGTCATCACTGCCTCTCAACTTCTTTAGCCCAAATGAACCAAACTCAACTGACAAAAGGCTCCAGAGTTGATTTGAACCAAACCAAATAGGTTAGATCTAAAAGCACCTACACAAACTAGTAACAATACAGTTGCATTGCAGTTTACAATTAACTCATTCTTCTTGAGAATAACTAACAAGACTAGAACAAAGTAACCGTAAATACATCATCCCAAATGGTAGCACAAACACTCACTTGTATTTTCCATTATTACAACCAGTTATAAGGAGGTCATAGTCAAGGTTGAAGGTCAAAGTTTCAATGACCAAGAGCAGAAAAGGAAAGAATTTTCCATTGACGTATTGATTTGGATAGCAAGCAACCATTCTGAATGTTCATCATTACACATTTTAAAACAAATTAGTAAAAAAGTGGGAGTATTGGCAGCATAGTGGTGCAGTGGTTAGCAATTTCTCCTGACAACAAGAACGTTCTGCGTTTTCTGTATCTGGGGGGTTTGTGGCTGGGGATGTTTCTTGGTGACTCTGAATTGCCTGTAGGTATTAATGTGTCAGCCTCATGATGAACTGGCAACCTGTCCAGGGTGTACCCCGCCTCTTGCCCATTGTCAGCTGGGATCGGCTCCAGCCCCCTGTGACCCTGATAAGGATAAGCTGTTATGCAAAATGAATGAACGAAAGTGGGAGTATTAGTCATATAAAGACACTGCTGTTAATTATAAGTAGCACAGTATGAAACTACAGCTTTATGTAATCTTGCCATATGGACGCACCTTTTGGGAGCATATACGGTTATATTATTTTCATGATTATCATTGTGTAATCCAGTAAATATCTATTAGCTTGCTTGATATATTGATATATTGATGATTTCACCTTGGTTAATCTTGAGTTTTTTCATCTAAAGCTGGCTAGTTTTCTATAATTATCAATCATAGTAAAACTAAATCTTCCATACGTGAGTGAGCAGTTCACCCAGGTCTGTGAGCCATCTTTGGATTTCATGCGAGAGATTTGTTAACCAGTAGGCAGAATGACAAAGCCCCACTGGACCAGACAGCAGCGGCAGCAGAAGGAGGAGGTGATATAAACACACAAAGCAGACAGAGATCCTCGCTTTTATGGATAATACAATAGTCTTTCTCTGTGCCGCACAGAAACGGGTGAAACTACCTGCCGCGATCAATAAGCAGAGAGAGATGGGGGGATAGATGGAAAGGAGAAAAATGGAGAGAGGAGGAATCTAGAACCATAAATATGAGGTTGTCGTCACTGAGGAGAGAATTAGAGAAAAGGGAATGTGTGTAAACGTCAAGAGAGCTGGCAGATTTCTCTCTTTCCTGAGTGCTATATTTTTAGTTATCCTTCACCTACTGTGTAAATTTCTCTCTTTGTCCATTTAAATCTTTCCACCATCTTTATCTGGTAAATTGGAACAGTTTTTCTTCTGCTCTTTATGTCCCAGTTCCCTACCTGCTCACTTTGCCCTTTCTTTATTTTTCCCAAAGTATGTTTCAATCCCTCACTTTTTTGTCTTACTGTATGTGCCACCTCTCTTCACTGCTTACACACACTTCTTTCATTTGAGCCATTTTTTCTTATGCCCTTCTCTCTCTCATTTTCTCTCTCTTGTTACATAACACCAAGCTTCTGTAGTTCAACTCATTTATTTTCATTCCACTGGCTGGGCCATGCCCACATCCTCTGTCTTGCTGGAGTAGTGATGGTATTGATAGGCGGGTGGCCAGCCTATTAATAGCTGCACCAAATGAATGGAACTGAGGGAAGATGGAGGAGGGAGGGTAAGAGGCAAGAGAGGCAAATGACAGCATTGGCGAGGGCGATGTGGAGCTTATTAATGTCTGTTGTCTGGGCTCAGTGACGACGTTAATGCTGATTGAATTTTAAGTAATTGGACTGTCGCCCTTATGGAAGGGGTATCAGTGTCGTAAATCAGCACTGCGTATCACCAGGGGTTCTGGACAGGCGTTATGTTAGTGACCCACAGCTGATGGGTGTTAAACCATGTGTGGTTTCTATTCCTAAATGTGCATCACCAAAACGAATCACTGTTTTGTTGTTGTACTTGGTAACTGAACTGATTTCAATTGTGGTGATGATAATTAGAGTTGTTGATTTATAAAACCAAGACAAAAATTTCCAACGATCATCATTTTAATTTAACTGTGAATGCTTTTCTAATGAATAATTAGCTTTAGCATGCAGATTATTTACAGTATGCAGATTTATCCAAAAGGCAAATTTGTGTATAAAACTGGCAACTTTTTCTTAAAGTTGTTCCAGAATATCATCATAAAGGTTTTAAAAGGGCAGTGGTTTATCGTAATGAAACTACAGACACTCTGAATGAATTGTCCTTCAGCTATTTCACCCTTAAGAATGAATCCTGTGCAATTCTTTTCTCTAATGTAATTTACTGTAGCAGGCCCATGTTGGTGACACAGCAGAAAAAGTAGTTTAGACAGAAAATAGAGAAAAGTTGCTTCTTAGGTTTGTATTCTGTTTGTGTCTAAGTTTAGTGGTTTAAATGTCCTATTTGTATGTGATTCAGATCGCATCTCATTTACTGTCAGCTCACATGACATGATTTTGACCTTCAACAAACTGGGAGGACAGACAGCATGAGAGCATCATGCAATCAAGCCGAGCAAAAGCCCAAATTTCAAATTTTTGTAATTTACAATGTGGACAGTAAGTATAGTACAGATGTGCACACACAGACCTACATCCTTGCCTTATTCGTGTACCTAGCTAGTCTACTAATTAACATAGACTGCCACTTGTATTAATTTAACAACCAATCATTTTACCATTGAATTTCGTTCCATTAATTGATGGTCGGTTTTACATGGTAATAGCTTAAGAAGAGGATGGTGAAGAGATGATTTTCTGAGGTACAGTAGAATATTACATTCCCAATTTGTGGAGACTGAGAATTTAGAAACTACTTTGTATTTAGCAGGGAAGAATATTATTGTTTAACTTTTATTTCCTGACATCATAAATCATGTTGAGAGCCTCCAAAGTGATCTTGTGACTGTGGGGTCCATTCCCAAGGTGAGAACCACTGGGTTAGACCAACTTACTGAGCATTTAGCAGCATGTGGCCTGTGGCCGTCTAGCTTGATATCATAGATCGCAAGTGTCATGTTCACTGTTGTACTGCTCTCATTTACAGTCTTCACACACAGAGTCACAAATACACACTCTGTCACACACACTATCGCCTTAGGGCATCTGAGACATTCACAAATAACTCCTTTCTCGGCTGGCGCAGCACTGTGTTTGGGGTCTGGGCTGGGGGTTTGCTAGTGACATTTGAACAACCTTTTCGTCTCCCTAGAGCCCAAGGTGTGCTGCCTCGCTTGAACCCACAGCTTAAAAAAGCTCAGCCAGCTATTTCCAGGCCTGCCTTTCCAAAGACCAATCTCACTCACAGCACAGCTAGTGTATTAACAGAGGTCAGCATCTCTTCACAGCTACGACAGCTGTAATCAGAAGCCTGAAACAGTGGTCTTACCACAGCAGACCGTGAGGACCCTTATAATGTATGAAACTGAAGGTCCTCCAAGGGAATTAAATTTTTTTTTCTTTTTAACTTTTCAAGGTTTTTGTATATTACCCTATCGTCTTCTCCCTGACTAAACTAATTTATACCAGTGAGGGTGGTTAGAGGATTTGTACTGTAATTTCTAGCACTGAGTATTGTATATATTAAATACTGAAATTCTTCTGGGGCACCGTTTTAAGACACTATTCAGTTGGATGCATATATTTCTGTCCATTTTGATGGAGATGCAGTAGGTCAAATGACAGAAACTGTTGCTTTGCAGTGGCCCCTTCTTCATCTTATTGGTTACTTAGGAACCAACTAAATGTGACGACACTTTGTGACCCTCATATAATTATGTTAGATAATTGTATTTCCTGCTACAGAAATAAGTGTAAAAGTTTTAAAAGGTTATCTTATTTTAGCTAATTTCTTTTCTGAACTTTGCTGGAATATCCACCAATGACTGAAACCAGCTTCTTTACAAAGCATGTAGTGAAATTAGATCAGGACTGTGAGGTGCTTTACATTTTGATGCTGAATCATATTCAGGCAAGGCGCCAGCTTAGCAATGACATTTAACGTTGGTGTACAATCAAAGGTAGCATCAGCCATGCAACCAGGCTGGAATAATACTACACCCACGCCTGATAACCCACATACAGATACATGGAGTACAATGTACATAAGACAGGCTGCCATGGTAACTGTGAGGGTCTATGGACTTCTCTCTGTTTGAAATTGTCTCCATGACAATTCTGTCTCCTTTCGCCTTTGTCTCTTAACTTCTGCTTTGGTTCATTAAGTGCTTGATGTTTGGATAATTGGAACCTGTGTAGGTGGCCGGCTACTTATGAATACACACTCCCAAATTTTACCTACTACTTCTTCAACCTTCTGGCAACCACTACATTCACGACTGTACAATATGTGTACACCTGCATGTAGTTCAAGGCTCGAATAATCATCTCTTGAGCTGGAGAGGTACTTTGGGGTAGAGTGTGACAGAGAACAGCATATCATAGGGACTGTTTTCAACATTATAAGGATATAAGACTGCTCGATTCTCTATATCAGAGTCACTGAAAATTGTGTTGTCTCAACTGATGACAGCACACAAACCTTTTTTTTTCAGGAAAGTAGTTATATTGTTTCTTTTCTAATTGAAGGAATTATTGTTTGTTCTGGTCTAAAAGTCTAAAAGAGTAATTTGATTCAATGACATTCATGTGGATATATACATTGGTATGCATATTGAAGTTCAGCTAAACACAGTTTTTCAAACATCACACATTTTACAAGGTTTTCTCACTAGCTGAAAATACAGCATTCATGTATGCGCAGATGCACATTATGCACATACATAAACATAATTCCTCTGGCTTGGTTGTGTGCCCTGTCACTAGTTTGAGGTCTCCCATCATTCATGGATGAATATAAATCCCCTCAAGGCTCTAAACTCTTGTCAATCACAGCCTCACATACTCACATACACACACATACTAACCACTATCCCATCCTGCTTCATAGTATCTGTACGGACCAGCTGCACTGCATGGCCAAGCAACACCACTTCCATTCTCCCCTCCTTACAATATAGGTCTATTCACAGCAAGCCTCCCATCCCTGCTCTGTGTGTGTCTCCATAATGCAGCCCTTCAGCTCCCATTCACATATCCACAGCAGAAACCCAGTAGGCACCACAAAAAAGACACACTGCCTTTCTCCCACAGCTTCAGGAAAATCAATATCTGGAAAAGAAAAACAAAAATTGGATCTGTCATCTGTTTAGTCAAATAATTTTGATTGTAGATGGAAATTGACATCTAATGCCAAAGTTGTGGTCATATAATTTGATAAATAGGAGTGTTTATTACAGTTGTAATTGTGCTGGCATATGGTAGTGAGTCTATCCACTATGTGTGTATTAGCATAGCCTCCTAACCATGCTGACACTGATATGACGGCTTGGATTAAGGAGATGCAGCCTACAGCGTCTTCTCTGGTCACAACACTTCCATGTCTCAGTCCTCATACCAACCGTAGCCTCACAACTAGAGTAGTGCTTTGCTTCTGCAGAATTGCACCAGCTTGTATCTTATAATTCAATAAATGTACAGGAATCTTCATGAACAATATCATTAACATTTACATTTAGGAGTCAAGTACATTTTAGAAAGGTTTTGTCCAAAAAGGGTATAGAAGCAATTTGATTTATTTGCAGTTTAAGCAAGAAAAAGCTAAAAAGTACTCCGGTTTGGAAGAAAAGAACAGATATTTCATATAATCAACACCATAGTACTGCATACCGCTGAATATACAGTAATAATGCATACAGCAGACCACTAAAAGACTAAGTAAGACTACTTAATGTTTCTGTATGAGAAACGCATTGCCTATGTGTCAGTGGTAAATACAAAATGCAGCCATGACCTGCATTTTATACAGTGGCATTTATTTAAAAAATATCAATTTGTTTTTCATGGACAAAAAAAAAGATGAAAGTACAAAGACTTATTGTTTACATTCACCTATTCCGATGACAGAAGAGATGTGCATTACATTGTGACCTACATGGTGCAAGGACAATACAGAGCTACAGAATAATGAATATAAATATCTCAACCTGAGCGGTCAGACAGGTCTTCATCGCCATGTGGTGTGAGATTAAACGAAGATGATAGATGGTGATTTCAGTAGGCTCCCTGTCTTTGACCTTTAGCATCTCTTTACCATTCAACTGCAGCAATCCCAATTTATGCTGTATACATGCTGACATTGTGCTAGAGGTGAATATGGTAGAGATATTTTTTTTCAGTTAAGGGTGCTGAACATAAATTGTCATTTAAAATGTGATTAATGTGAACTGTTACTTTGTTTACCACTTGCTGTGAGAGTCTGAGTCTTATTTGTACATTTTCTCTGTTATATTTACCTCACAACCATTATTTTCTAAAATGATAATCATAACTTTGAAATCATAGCTGCCAGGATCCAAATTAAAATCATAGCTGTACAGGACCAACTTCACTTTAGCTGTCCACAAGAGAGGCGATTGCAAAATTTTAACATACAGTGATGGCATTTCAGTAAAGGGCGCACAGTATATTTGTGTTTTCCATGCTAGTCTGTGATTCTTTATACCCCAGGATAACAAAGAGCAAATAGAGACAGAAGTCTAGGTACAGTCCGGCTCATCCACATGGAAACTAGGACTTGATTTTTTATATCAATCTGTGACATCTTAACTTCCAGTGCAGTTTTTCATGACCATCTATGACTACTAATGTTGTCAGTGTTTCATGTTCTTTTTTTTTTAGTGTCTTCAACCTTGAAAGTGAACCCAGACAAAGCTTGGCCCACTGTTGATAAATATAAATACTGGCTTCTGCCTGCTAAGCTGGTTTAGTGTTGGTCTGTTGATGGTGCTCACTGAATATTTGTATCCAGGCAGTGAACCCGCTCTAATCTGCCCCACTAACCACCTATCCCTCAACATCCCAACCCACAGACTCTTCGACAAGAGAGTTGTGAGTGATCGGAGCTACAGAAGCAACTACATTTACATTTTACCCTTCAGGCAAATTAAATTACCTTAAATTCCTCTATAACCAACAGTGTGTAAACCAGTCAGCCATTCAAAGCTGAAGCACCTCATTCATACAAACAATACATTAGAAACGCCTTCAAAATACTGTCACACGATTTTATCTCTAAGCTTTCATACTGGAGAGACTTCAGGCACGATTTGGCAAACATCCCACAAGCAGTTGCAAAAAAAATTACCATTGGTGTGACATCCACTGGTCATTTGGATCATTGAACAAGGACTCATGATATAATATCTCTTGACGGGAGGGAAGCTTGCGCATTATAAATATGTAGAATTATTTACATAATTACTGCAGTCATCTATTTTCACCAGCTGTGAATCAGAGCATTTCTCTTCCACGCTCTCTCTCTTTTTCTTTTTTTTTACCTGCTTCTCTAAGTTTCAATTTGGATACCTGCGTAGGTCTTGTATAAACAAGATCATATACTGTCATCAGAGCAGAGCTTACAATACTGGCTGTTCCTTGGTCCCTGGTCAACATTCAGAATCGAGACTGACTATTATAAGCTTTTACATGTCCTCCTGGTTCTATAATATTAATAATATTCTTGTGTTATCTTTGAGTGTGATAGTTGTCATTTGTTTTGTTTTAAATATTTTTGGGGACAAGATGCAGTAAAGGGCCACAGGTTTGAATTGAACCCAGCCTGCAGCAAGAACTAAGCCTTTGATTGACGCTTGCTCTAGAAATGTGCTGCATATACAAACTTTACTCATTTCATTACCTACTCACGTTTTTGTGGTAAAAGGTCCTTAAACAATATGGTAAATCCCATGCCTCTTTTCTTATTGTACTGTTAGTTTCTGTAGGTAAACCCATCAGGTAAACATGTTTTAATGTAGATGTAAACTCCCTACCTAGGCTAACACATTGCTGTTATGACTGGAACGGCAGGAGCCCAGGGGGGTGGAGGAGGGTGGGATGCTGGGAAGCAGTGAAAGGTGAATCAGCCACCACCTTTGTTTCCAAGTGGCCCCGCTGGCTTTGTTTTGGAGCAGAATGAATTATTAACGGTGGCCTTCTGGTCGTGTTTTTCATCAGTGTCCACCTCCAAAGGTAAAGAGCACTGTGGTGAGTGATCCCCATTGACTGGCTCCTTCCATAGTGACAGCAGAGCTGTCTGCGTGAACTTTTTTTAGTCTTCACTTTGTCTCTTTTTATTTTTAGTTACTCTTTGACCCCTCTCACTATTTTGCCGTCACACTGTTTCTCTTGAATGACCAAATCAACCAACATAGGTGCTAGACGAATAGTTGGTCTCCATGACAGTAAGTCTCCATGACAATTAAAGAGCCACCCTTCTGTATAGCAGAATCACATTGTATGAAACATACTGAATTAAACCGTAAAGGGATTTTTCACATCACTAAAAACACAAGTTACCAGTTAATATTGTTATGATATCCTGATTATACTGATGAAGTAATGATCATTCCAACTGCCTAGGTCCTGTACTCATTCACTACCTCACATTACAACTTTTATTTTATTGTACATTATGGTGATATAACTCAGATGTTTTGTTGTGTGTTCCACTATTTGCTGTCTCAAGTGATTTATTTCCATTTTTTAAGTTGCCGAATCTATTTAGAAAATTGTGAACTGGAATCAAGAATGACTTGCCAACATAGTAATATTAGTACTTACTCTAATACAAATTGACACAGAGAACAATATTATGGTTTAAGCATTATTATAAAATCAGAGGCAAAAAGTAATGCTTTTTTTATTTCTCAGAATGAACTTGAACTCATATTTATTGATATAAATTAATCTTGTTGACAAGCTGGAAAAACTATAAACAAAAAACAGAAATCCAAAGTATCCTTTAATTTTAATATTAGTAATATATATTTTAGCTTAATCTGAACTGCAGATATAGATTAGAAAGAGAATTGTTTGTCTAATAACAAAATTATTAAACCAAGGTGCAATTAACTGCCATTTTAAGTGCCATGCCTCCATAGTAAAGCTGTTGAATGCTCATCATTAACACAAAGATAAACGTGTCATAAACAGGTGTGTCAAAGAATTAGATTGGCTGCATGCCCCCTAATATTCTCAAATGGTATCACGTCTTTCTCAAGGACACTCAGTCAGGTCTATGTTTAGCCATCGTCTGTGAATGACTCCTGACTACCTTAAATTCACTTTTGCTCTGTAACTTTCTCTGTGGATTTGATGAAACACGATACTGTGCTATCATATTTTCCATTAAAGATTGCAGAGTGCAGCTTTTAAATGTCCAACAATAATGGACTCTTGTTGATTAGTAGTAAAACGCCACCTTCTGTGATTGGTGTAGTTCTTGACATGTTTGCTCCGTTCAAACATTTTTTTTTTCCAAATCAAAGCACTCAACTCTTCCTGGAAGAGTCCAGGTGCAGTGTCTTTTTCCAAAGTAGACATTTTCCGTCCAGCTTTCAGCCAGACAATCCGCATTGTCTCCAAAAAGCTCTAGTAGTTCTTAAAAAAACCCAATAATGTTAACAAAGTTGCACTGAATTGCCTTTTTTTGAAAGATTCTCCTGCCCAGCCATGATGCTTGACAGTTTTTTTCCATTCTGTCTTTCTTGTCATTCTGCTCAGCCAATTCGCTGTCACTCGATCCTCTTTATCATCTGCTGGCCAGAGGATGCTCCCAACTGTCGGCAATGCTGGGCAACTGTAACTAAGGGGCTGACATAACTGTGCTAAGCTGTTGGTTAAATAAGGAAAAAGTAAAGTATCCAGTAAAACACATTTTACTAGGATTAGCCGTCCAAAATGTTACATGGGTTAATGTACACATTATATGTAATGTGTTCAAGAAAGTGGCAAGCTTTTCCTCATGTCATGTGTAGCAGAATCTTGCTGTAATGTTTTATTGCATGTTATTTTTTCAGTGCTGTTAGTTGTTTTAATGCATGAATGAAATAGTGTGTGTGTGTGTGTGTGTGTGTGTGTGTGTGTGTGTGTATAGAGAGAGATGTATGGAAAAAGGAGATTGAAAAGAGGAGTGGGGGAGGGGGGTCTTTAGTTAATCGAAAACAGACTGTGAGAGATAAGTAATATGCAAATAGGAAATGTATCCAAATTTACCTCTGGGAAAAAGCCAGTGTGAGACACAGAATAATGTGGCAGGGAGCCTCAGGTGCAGCTGGGATGGGAGGAGGCGGGGCAATGAGCGAGAAGCTGAGGGAGAGAGAAAGAGAGAGAGAGAAAGAGGGAGGGTTCATGTGTGTGTGTCTGTGTGTGTGTGTGGAAAGAGAGAGAGATTGAGTGTGCAAGCTAGAGACATTGTGTGGAGAGGGAGGGAGGGAAGTGTAAGCCAGTCACAGCATCTCTCCTTCTCACTGCACCAGGGCTGAGGGACTCTTCGTCCCCTCGCTTCCCTCGCTGCAGATTTAATTCATTTCCATCAGCGCAGTCATCTTTTTTTTTCTTGCTTTTTACTTGCTGCTTTTGACAGATGCATTGCATTCATCTCTTTCTGTATGCCAGGATCTAAGGATTTATTTATTAAAAACATGGTTTGTCCTGTTTGACGGAATTAAAAGGGGGACGGTTGCAGAGGACAGTGCTTTAAAACTGGGACTCGGACTAGGACTTGGTCTTTTCTTTATGTTTCTAGAGTGGATTCCCCTTTTGTTGTGCTGCCAGTGTTTTGTTCAGGGCGAAAGACATACTGAGAGAGGAGTTGTAGGACCCCATGTCTCTACAACTAAACAGAGCTCATATTTCAAGGACTAAGGCAAGTTAGAAAATCCACGGTTAAATTAAGCACTTGAAGAGAAGGCGCGACGGCTCCCCCTGTCAATGCTTGAGAATGTCATAACAAAAATGCAAGTAACAAGTATATGGGATGAATAAGTGGATTGCAGATTGATCTCCACACCCCCACATCTGCAAGTGTCTGTCACAGGATTGCTGAGGAGTCGAAGTGAGTGGAGCACTGAGTTATTCAGCTGGCCTCTCATTGCTCCAAGAGAGTCCTTCCACCTGCCTGCATCGGAGTCTGACATTCAACACTTTCATCAGCTACAAGACTTTTACATTTGTTTCTTTCGCGACTTGCAGTCCAGAACACTGAGAGGCAAGTTTGCACATTTTGATTTAAAGTTTAGATCACTTTAATGGCAGAACTCATCCAGACATTTTATGCACTTGGTTTTTTTACGTCATTCTGCCTAGGGATGCCTTGTAAACACATTTCCCCCCCCCAGCGCCATGTGTGCTGAGAGAGCTGTGACATTATCTCCTGCGGAGATCCCCATGTTGTTCTAGCCTGTGTCTGTGTTTTGATTCAGACAATAGCTGGGCATACATGGGCTCCCGACAATGACCAGAGGACCACCAAAATAAGGGAAGCCTGCAGATACGTAGTAAACACAGTAGCACCAATGAAACTTTGGATTGAATTGAAAGGTTGATTCCCAGAGATGGATGTAATTTTCTTCTCCAGACATTGGTATATGCCAAGAGAGACTCCTAGGAAGCTGTTTCTGTGTTCCCCTAAGCAATGGTTGCCTAAAATGTATTTATTGAAAGGTAACAGCACTCAGTCAATTTAATCTGATCTCTCGGGCTGAAATAGGAGCCATATGCTGCATACTTATTTGATCTCCTGTAAGAATCTGTCAAAAAAGAAGAGCGTTGTGCTTTGCCACTTTAACCACTTCGTATGGTGTCCTACCTTGCGTCCTCTATGCTCCATGCCCTTGTAAGGACAGCTTGTGCCCTCAGCTTCCTGGTGGCAACCCTCATTAGAATCAGGAGATGAGGCCACAGACTGGCAGGGAAATACACCTTTGGGATAGATGCCTGCCACAGCACTAATGCTACCCTGCTATAGGTTTACTGACGGAATACAGCTTTTTTTTATCTCTACTTCTGACTGTTACCTACCCACTACTTTCACCAAACATGAGTGATTGGAAAAGGAGAGCTAAACGGGTTGTCCTACCCTCCCAGAGGCTGTATTGATTTTCCTCCAGTCAGTGTTCATTTGACTGAAACCCAGCTATGTGAGAGTAAAGTGAAAGAGAGTGTGCTAGAGAGAGTATTGAGCTCCATTAACTGAGGGAGGCTGCAGACACCTGATGTAGAGTGGGTGGGGGGCAGACAGTTCTCCAGTTTCAGGCCAGCTGCCTTATGGGTGGCACACCACAAACCTGACCCACCTGGATAGCACCCAGAACAATGAACCAGTCTGAACTGACAACGGACCCGGTGCTCACTGCCAACAGGAGCCATGGAGACTTCTTTCCTGGCAGGGCCTCCAACCACTCATGTCCCTTAGGCTGGGGACTGAATGAAGGCCTAGAGGCTTGCGTCCTGGAGACTGCCGTCATCGTACTTCTGACTGTGCTCATTATTGCAGGGAACTTGACGGTGATCTTTGTGTTCCACTGTGCCCCTTTGCTACACCACTACACCACCAGCTACTTCATCCAGACCATGGCCTACGCTGACCTGCTGGTAGGTCTTAGCTGTCTGGTACCTACCCTGTCTCTGCTCCACTACCCAGCAGGTGTCCAGGAGCCCATCACATGCCAGGTCTTCAGCTATGTCATCTCTGTTCTGAAGAGCGTTTCAATGGCCTGCTTGGCCTGTATCAGTGTGGACCGTTACCTGGCCATAACTAAACCACTATCTTATAACCAACTGGTGACGCCATGTCGGCTACGAGGTTGCATCACCCTAATCTGGGTCTACTCCAGCCTGGTTTTCCTGCCCTCCTTCTTTGGGTGGGGTAAGCCAGGATATCATGGGGACATTTTTGAGTGGTGCGCTCACTCTTGGCCCACCTCTGCCCTCTTTACAGGCTTTGTGGTGTGTTTGCTGTATGCACCTGCTGCACTTGTGGTTTGCTTTACCTATTACCATATCTTTCGCATTTGCCAGCAACACAACCGAGAGATCAGTGAACGGCGGGCACGTTTCCCCAGCCAGGAGATGGAGGCTGGTGATGGGGGTGGCGGTGGGCATCACGGAGGGCATGGACCAGATCGTCGCTATGCGATGGTGCTCTTCCGCATCACCAGTGTTTTCTATATGCTTTGGCTGCCCTACATAATCTACTTCCTGCTCGAGAGCTCCCATGTGCTGGATAGCCCTGCCCTCTCCTTCATCACCACCTGGCTGGCCATCAGCAACAGCTTTTGCAACTGTGTCATCTACAGCCTGTCTAATAGTGTGTTCCGACTGGGCATGCGTAGGCTCTCGCAGACGATGTGCTCCTTTAGCCACTGTGCGGCAGATGACAGGGACTTTGGGGAGCCTAAACCAAGGAAGAGGGCAAACTCGTGCTCCATCTGAAGGAATGACTTTTACAGGACGAGGATAGTCCTGGAATCATCAAATGGAAAATATGAATCTTAACAAGCTTAGCAGCTGGTTAACTTTCACTTAAACTGGCAGGGCTCAACAAAGCGGAAAACAGTTTCTGTTGTATCAGCCTGTCATCTGACACTAGTGACATTGCCTTGGTCACAATAAACTATGGTTTATTGCATTACAAGCTTTTCAAGAAGATGGGTGCAGTGTCTAAACAGAGAGTTTTAATGAGACAGGCACTCTGTGATGGCTTTTATTCTATAGTATGTGACTTAGCTGTGGATCACGTAAAACGTAGGCTCCCTGTGGCTTTCATAGCCTTTATATCTCAATGTATGTCATCGTTCAGGACACACATAGTAGGAAGACAAAAATTGTAAACTGCAAAAGATTCACAAATATTTCCTCAGACATTAAATGTGACTACATATTTCATTCCTGTTAAAAATTTGTTTGTGGTTGTAAAATGGATCAACCTTATATTCGGTGTCTCCGTACTTTCTATCACTGTCATTAGCAGACACAAGATAACCTATACTTACTTGTGCTCACAAACCTGTTTAAAGGTTGTAAATGGATATTTGACTTTTTAACTGAATAAACACACAGTGACATTGACAACAGCCATTATGCTGCTGATAAATACCAGATGATGTATGGCCTTGACTGTTTTCTGAGAAGTGAGCAGTCCATTTCCGATGAAGTATTTTTTGATGACTGTACATTGTTTACAGTCATCAGAAAATACAGGTGAACTGGAGACGGATGCAAAAAAAATGATGTACTGGTCAGATGTTCTGTCGCTCTTTTTCTATTAGAATGATTGGCTAATCACTGACCCGATAATTTTGATAAAGATGTTTACTTAGACCTTCTGCAAAATATGGTAAAACTACAACATAGCTCTGTGCAGATAGTAACCCTAACCCAAAACATACATCTATACATTACAGCATTAGACCAAGGAAACTATCTAAACTTGTAAAAGAATTGTTGAAACCTTAAACCCTCCAAAACCTAAATTAATAAAGTTTTCTCTGACTTAGCTTAATTACTAATCCATAATGTTGATGGCAAAAGTTTCAACGCATTTATAGTCCGAACCTGCATCAGATTTTCCACGAATGACATGCTGCTTCCACTGTTGACTAATTTAAATATTAACTGATTATGGTTGGTCACCACTTAATTGGCACCCCTACCAAAAAGCCTTTATTTTCCAAATTCAGACAAAGGTTGTGTCAGGTTGATTGATTTGATTTTGATTGACTGAGGTCTCTATACTGAGGACAGTAGACTGAAGTTCTCAGCAAACATCCAACACAGAATTTTCTCCCAAGGACCCCCCCCCCAGAAGTGTTCATGACAGCCGTTTTGACAAGCGATTAAATATTACATCCTTCTTTCCCTGTGTATGGAATTTGCAAAATAAAATGCTATTATGTAATTATAAATGTTATATTATTTATAGAGCTAAAGGAAGTTAAATTTGCAACATTTTACTTCAGACACCAAATTCTGTGAATGAGCTGTCTTGCGGATATCCTTATTTTTAGATCCTGGTTGTTGCTTTTAACCCACTCACTTTTTGTACCTACTCGGCTGAGTAGGTACAAAACGTGAGGTGGCAGAATAGACCCGAGGATGCAGCCTGGTTTTAGGTGTTTTTACATCATTGACTTAGTTATAGCTCCTGAAGTTTATAGTGGATTTCATTTCCAAGCAGGAGTGGACGGTCTCGGGTTAATGTGATCTGATCTGTCTGGAGGACGCTGTGAGGTTAAAACTTAACTGCTCTGAAATTACATTCTTAGTTGTGTTAAGGGTTTAAGGCTATCAGTAGCTCATCTTGTGACGGTTTGTTAAACTACGGGCCGGACAATCCTCATTACTTTTATATTTGGCCCATTCTCTTTCAGCTGTACCAATTCTGTTGCTGATAAACGTAAATGTTACTGCCCTCAAACTACAGGCCTGAATGTGGTCCAGACTTAATGTGCACATTCCAGTTTGGTAAAATCTGAAGACTGTTTCCCGGTCTGGGGCTTTTGATATACAAAGCGAAAAGCTAGTGTGTTGATAAGGAACCTAGAGACTGCCTTTGGTTTTGATTTTCATTGTTCACAACAGCATAGTAGTAATGTTATTCCAGTCAATTTACCTTGTACATTCCCTTGATAAGTGTCAACACATGATTCATGTCACATGAATACAGCCATGTACTATAGCCAGTGACTTATACTGATTTCCCAATTTGCTCATGTTCTAATGTCATCTGTGGTTTCGGCCTTGCTTCTAATGTATATATGTCCATGCTGGAAACCAAGTAACACAGCAAACCCAGCTCTTGATTTTGTAACTGCATTCTATGCTGCTTAACAGTACTCCGTGTAAGTCATTCCTCATTTTAAAGCTGCATGAAGTGATGATTTTCACTACTAGGGGCAGAAAGACTCTAATATAATAAGCCTTTTAGCTTATTATATTTAGTGGCATGTTAGCAAGCGGTTTGCTACTTACACATCCAGCAGAAACAGAGCTACATGAGTATTTAATTCCAGGGTCTTTCTGGCCACCTGATGAATGTAAGTAATTCTTTTGGATTTTTTAACCAAGGTTTGGTAAACCAACATCACCAACATTTTTTTTCTCTTTTGGTTCATCTGCATAGTCTACTTTCTATACCAGCCACTCATTTACTTTTGCTCTCTGCAGTTTCATATGAAGGCAGGTAGCCTACGGTCAACTTGAAATAATCAAGCTAGGAATGGATTATACATACGTGCTTGCATTGTTTTGGTTTTGTTGGCTCGACATTCATAATCAGGAATTGTTTGATTCAGTGTTAATAAAAAATGTTGCTTTATGCAGATTTAATGCATTACAGATTGTTCTGTAAACGTGCCTAAAGATGTATTTTGTAGGAAAAGTGAAAAAAAGATGTTAAGGAAGTGATTATTGTTACATGGACATGCTGCACTTTTAAGAAACATTTTCCAACTACATAAACATATCTTGTGACCGTGTACGCATCTGAAGGTACATTGTCATTGGATTTAGTTTTTGACTTTGAGAGAAGTTCAGAGGAGTTTCTACTTGAACCAAGAATGGGCCAAGTCATTCATTAATCACGTTTGATCTGACTTCTGCCTTTAAGTGGGTACATGTTCTACTATCTGACGTCTACATTGTATCTGTAAGATAAGAGGAGACAGCAGATTTTTCTATGTCTTGTGAATTCCCTTCTATAGCCACATGACCTGGCATATATGAGGAGTAACAGTAGGAAACCACAGCATAGTTGTGTCAAATACTAGACTTATGATAATATTTTTTTAATTTTGATAGCTTATGCTTTTGTGCTCCTTTGGAGCATAGTGCAGTCGGGTAGTAGAGAAATTTATAGGATCTGAGTTAGTGCTGTATTATCTTCACAGTGTGGTGACAAACGACAGCAACATATAAGACAAGAAAATACAAAATTCTGTAATCAGCTAAAATAAAATAGCTCTGTTCTTACCATATTATAATAACAATGATAAAAGCTGGAATATTCCATTCAAGTGGAGATTACAGTATTTGGTCAGAAATTGCACAACTATTTCCTTTGGTGGGCTTTTTGTAGTGGGTTATGTGAATTGCGTGTCTTGGCTCGAGGTTTCAAATATCCAAGAGTCACTGAATGAATATTTAAAAAAATAAATGGTTTATATATGTCTGTATTACACTGACCAAACTGAAGTGGTAGAAAAACAAAACTGTTATCTTGTTTAAACAAGTTGTCTTACTTTCAAGTGCATTGATCGGAGAGTTTAATTAAATACAGAATAATATGTATTCATTTATTAAGTTATGTTTAAACTTTACACAATATACTGTATATGAGTATACTGTATATAAAGTGTGTGTGTGTGTCTGTTTTTAATCTGCTGTACAGCCAAAAAAAATCAGACAAATTCTGACTAAGGTATGGCGCACCCATTTGTGTTAAATTAACTAGGCTGCTGATGTTTTCAATAGGAGGCAGAGTGTGTTAAATTACACAGTATCTATTTTTTTATTTTGAAATTTTGTCAAAGGCTATGGTTTTGTTGTTGCTGCCAACCCAATAAAGGTAAAAATAGTATACATTCACATCCGTGTGGTTGCTTTTGTGAAATGTGTGCGTTTCTGTAGCAACAATCACCAGTTAGACAACTTTTATTCGTAACCAGTAGAACTCTCCAGAGTCACCCTCAAATTTCCTCTGCTCATCATCTGTTTTAAGGTGTAATGTAGAGAATGCAGATGGGGGTTTGTAACCATGTGGCTGCCAGTTTGAATCCTGTAACTTATTGTTATTATGTACAAGATTGTGTGATTTACAATACTAGTTACCTGTGAAATGAAGCTGTACAGTAATAATCACAGCTAGGCATGTGTGCATGAATAATGGAAATCTTTTTTTGCTTTGTCTTCCCAGCTCAGTTACAATTAATTTTTGGCTCCATGTGTACAGGCAGAGACAGATATCAATCCCAGATTCTTATTCTTTTCCTAACTGCAGCAAACCTCTCAAACAAATACACTGCAGATGATGACAACAGTGGATACTTTGCAACAAATGTGGAAACAAACAAAACAAAGATTTAATTTTTACATGTTGGTCTCTTCATTTTACTTTAAGCCAGAAGATGGCTGATTAGGTGGCATTTGCTAGGTGACAACTCTGGTAGCCTTTCTTTTATTTAAAGCACACTACCATGTCCTCTCTGTATGAGCAGTATCCTCATTATAGAACTTCATTTTTTTCTTGATCTTGAATTGGCCTTTAAAATTCATGTCCTCACTTTGACTGTAGGCGAGCTTCGACTCCACTCCACTGTCTTTACCGAGTAGTTTAGTGAGGAGACAGAGGAGAAGGAAAAGATGGCAGGATAGGTGAAGTGGCTGAATAGACTAAATGAGAAGAGTAAGATGATGGAGAAAAAGAGGGTTATGGAAGAGAGGGAGAGATATGGGGCAATATAGATGGGATGAGAAAAAGAAGGAAGGAGCAAGAGAAAAATGATGGAGAGCAAAAAATAGGGAGATACAAGCAGTTTCATGCTTATTTTTGGATGCTTTACCTTTGTTTCTTATGTTTGATATCTAGTTTTGGCACACAAAATCAGAAAGCAATTCATTCACAGTAACTATTCAGTCAACCAAGAGCAGCTTTCTGGTCCAAGCCTGCTCAATATTCATAACCGACACTATATCAGGAATTCCCTTTTATTTCCACAAATGGCAGCACTCTCCTCACTTCCTCTTTCCCTTTCTACCCTGCCACTTTCCTCCTCCTCTTTCCGTCCTAATTGAGAAAGGACCACCTGACCATCTTTTGAGGTGGGGAAGTCATAATTGGAGGGGAAGCCAGTTCCTGCCTCTTTGTGCTAATAGTGGAGCCGTGCGGCACCCATCAAAAGCCTTTGATGGTATAAGGAGGACACGCTCAACACACACACACCATCAATCAACACACCCTCATACATATTGCATGGCCTTTGTCAATCTTTAAAAATGTAGCCTGAGGCTATGGCGAGCTGACAGGTGTTGATCTAGGCAAAGCTGATTGTGGGCTCTTACAGTGTGTAATGTGCAGTGATGAACATGTTCATATGTTCATATTTATAGTCTTGCGTTGGTTAGGTGGCTTTAATGTCTCTGTTTAAAATTAATCAGTTAAGAGTTACCTAGTTATAAACCTGGTGTGGTAGTAGTGTGCTGGTATTTCTGCATGAACATCTGGAGTGTCTCACTGCTGTGTTTGATACCATCTTTGCTAGAAATTTGGCAGTTTAACGAACCCAATCCAAAAAACTTTTCATTTCATTTTGTGCACATTGGTTTGTGGAAAAGTGTCTCCACATTTTTATTCATAATTAGAATATCCAAATCTTGTCTGGATCTTAGTTGCACTTCTTAGTTATGAGGTGAAGCAGTGCTTATCTGGGAATAAAACACAATCATCATTATTTTCCATCACCAACAAAAGTTACAGACTTAAAGAAAAACATCAGGTTGTTGCATTCAACATCCGTGGAGAATCAAACTCAAACCTGCTTAGGTTTCAGTCAGTATCACTCGCTTGTAAGTCGATAATGGGTACTGTGTAATTTGAGCTAGCTATAATGCATAGTAAATATAGTCATTGATCATGGAAACACACAGTGATGCTGCAGAAAGTACCTGCAGTTTCATGAGAATAGTGTAAGAGCCTTTCAGCAGAGCGCACAGTAGAGGCTTGACATTTCATCACAACACGGTATCTTCTGTTTTATAAATGTCACTGTTTCTCTAATTGCCATTATTGCTTAGAGGTTACATTTTCCATCCAGTAACAAAATGGTTTAAGTTCAATCTCCATAGTGGACCTGAATCCTGTCAAAGTGCCCTAGAGAAATAAATGGAGCACTTACCTGCCCATTCATTGCAGGGTGTCTTTGATAGGAACATTAGAAAATGCCTAAAATGTGGAATCACAGGAAGCCTTCATCAACTGCTTTTCAGAGTTCAGTACTTCCATTTCACCTTTGGACCTGATGATTGCCATAGGCAGGCCTTCTATCCATCAGGGGCCACTTGACTGACTTTCTCTTCCATCTTCTCTAAGTGCTTCGACTCTCTTAAATGACCACATCGGTTTCACTGGTTTCAAGCAATGCTCAGGATTCCACTTTGAGTTTGAAAAGTCAGATTCTGCAAGTTCACTGATTGTCCTTTTAGTCTCTGTTGCATCATTGCTCACTATTTTTTTGTCTTGAGTAATGCTGACTCCACAGCCAAGAAACCACTTTGTGAAATCCCACCTTGCCTTTGAGCACCATAACATCTCTATGACTAGCGGCAACTATGAAAATCAATTTAGTTCAGGGTTGTTATTTTGTCTGTGATGGGACCACATTGGCTATGTTGCTGATTTGGCCAGTAATGCTTCTGTCTGCCTGCTCAGGAAGAATTTTCTACGCTGATAAGTTTGCATGGGTTATTTTTAACCTGACAAGTAATATTTGTCGTGTTTTCCACCTATAAGGGGAAAACTGGTAAATTTCAACCTGCTGTATTTCCCATAATGGCCATTATGTTGCCAGTGTGACTCTAGGGTATCGTGCTAACTGTGCACTCGCCACCTCCATCATAGAAATTCAGGTAAATGAGGAGAACATATGCTGAATGAGCAAACCTCCCGCAGCTTTCCAATTTAACATGAATTTTACATGAATAATTGTAACCTTTTGTATTTGGACTGAAAATAACCACAGACAGTGGACTCCTGCAAACTTCATTATTGTTAACTGCATAGTCATAATGGCCACATTTATGGTAAATACATCAACAAGATGATTTAATAAAATAGCTCTTTGTAAATACATTACTGTTTTTAAAGCAACTGTCAATGTTAAAGTGACTTAGTCGTCTCATACGCTGCTAAAGTATTACAATAAGTATGACATATTTAAAAAGTAGAAAATAAATATTAAAGAAGAATCTGACAACACAGAAATACAGTGTAGACTGACAACAACCACATTATAGAAACTGAACTGAGAACTAGTTATTCATTCATTTAACCAGTGTAATAATCATTATAATGATAAATTGTCAGCAATGATCTACAGCACCACCTCTGTCCTCCACCTTTCCAACCTCTCCATGCCTCATGATGAGAAGCACTAAAAATTTAACACCAGTAAATCTGCAGGAATAATGACTAATCATTTTAGTCCAAATCATTATATTCTTAAATTAAAAAGGTAAATCAAAAGAAAAGCTAAACCTACCACAACTTAAAAAAAATAATAAAACCTTTATCCTCTATTTTTTTAATTTGAGGCAGTGAGCAAATTTGAGCAAATTATCTGTAAACAGTGACGTATGTACAACACAGCTTTTTATCAATAAAGCAAATAATAAAGCAACATTTAAAATCATATTGGCATTTAAAAAAATGTACTAGACATTTTCTTTGCTGTTTGAAAACTAAAATAAAAAAATCCACAGGGTGCTATTATTATAAGTTATATTATAATATTATAATATATTATAGTATATAACTCATTTAATAATATGAGTTAACTCAATGAAACATTTGTTGCTGTCTTTTGAGTAATGAGGAATGACGTCAATATTATGCTTCCATGTGCAAAAAAAACCTCCATTTCTGGTCTGTTTAGACTGTGATGGATCCTCCTCTTTTCTCATCCATGGTCAACAACTGAGCTCACCACAGCTGGCACATTGACCTGCAGACATTTTTTCTCCTGTTCGAAAAGGATTTTATTGTGACAGAATGGAGCTCATTAACGCATTCACTTTCGAACACCGTCAGTCCACTTTCTTGACAACTGTACGAGGGGAAACATCTTAAGATTTTTTATTACTTTTCTCTTCATCCTCTCATCAATTTAGAATGTGATTTAGCTTAATTTGCACCAATATTCTGCTCTAGCTATTCTTAAATAGAGGACAAAGACAAGCCCCTTGACGGACAGTGGAGGACAAACCTGTTTTTTACTCTTAACCTCCCAGCAGAACTCAGATACTGAAGCTCTGCCAGCAGATGTACAGTCAGTTTCTCTAATTTTCTCTCAGGGCATTTTAGCTGAATTAAATACTATAAGACAGTCAAATTACCCCCTTGGCTCCTTAGCATATTTCCTCCCTCCTCCTACCTCCCATCTTTTGCTCTTCTTTTTCTCTCTCTCCTCTATCCTGAGGCAGTAGCGCACCAGACCTGACTGTGTTAGGCAGTTATTTAGTAGTGATGGTCCAGCAGCTCACCTCAGGCCATCGTTTATATGGCTAGTTCTTCCTCTGTGGCATTTAGCTTTGCTACTGTTGCCAAGGTGGAAGGAGGGGAGTGAATAAGTGGGTGGGGGGAATAGTAGCTGTGTCTAGTGTTTGCTGGGCTCTGTGGTCAGTCAGTCAGTCAGTCAGTCAGTCCGTTTATCAATGGCTAAATTTAGTCAGTAAACCACCTGCAAAAGTTTGCTGAAAAAAGGGGAAAAATATACATCATTACTAAATTTCATCTTCATCACAAAAGGTGAAATCATTGTCAAACATGGACTAACAAACAAGTGGATAAAAAAACTTTAGCAGTGTATACATAACCAAGAAGTGGCCTGTTTCTACTAGGCAAGATTAATTCGTGTTCAGTTTACTACCTTGTGAATGTGAAAGTTGTTTTGTTTATATGTGAGGTTGCAATGTAGGTTGCCAGCATCAATATTTCTGTGTAAAACACACTTTCACATTAAGATGACCAAGATTATGCGTCTAGGTCAACCATTATAAAATAAAAAATTAAGTATTAATGAATGAATTTGAATGAATATTTTGGTACCATTTTGACAAAGGCAGTGTTTCCTACACTGTACATACAGTGTCGTGTATGTTAGCACTAAAAACTGAAAATAAAAATAAACTGAATTTCAGTCACTAGCATTTTCTCCAAAAGTGTTTCATACTTGATTTCTGATAAGCTGTACTGTCAGTTGGTGTATATAATGACTGATGAGACTGCCAGCTATCCACTACTACACCCCCGGTTACAGTGTCTCTATTGTCTCCCTGATTCTTCCTAACCGAACATCAGGACTTAAGAGGCACCGTGTCGCTATGGAAACCCTGAGCTGAAGAAGCAACATGGTTTCTGAGAGTTTATTTGAAGTTTATAAATAGGGTGCAATTAAAATGGATGTTAACATTGGCTCCAAAATAGCATCCTCTTCATTAATCATTCATATGCACTTTTATTTTGAAGATGCAGGGGAAGAAAAATGTAGCCACAAAAGGAAGTCTAAATCCATACATGTTGGTCTGGTTGGTGTGTGTGTGTGTGTGTGTGTGTGTGTGTGTGTACTGTACTGTACTGTACTACAGGCACGCACAAGTAACAAGTGAATTGAAAAGAACAAAGAGCCATCTACACATGCAACAGTTCACTTAGCTTTACTCTCACAGACCAACCCGCTGAGTGTCTGACCGTCCACTTCCTCCACCTCTGTTATCCCTCAGGGTCTTATGTTCCCACATAACAGAGACTCAGATCATATCCTGCAGTAAAACCGCAAACAGAAAATGTCAGACATTTGGGGTGTGGGGGGGTGCACTTTATCCACTGACCTCTCTCAATGATGCTATGTGTGTGTTTGTGCATATGTGTGTCTGAGTGTGTTTATAAGAGAGAGGAGGGCACCACATCCTGCTCCAGCACCAAATTGTCCCCTACCAAATGCAGATTGGAACAGGACAGCATGTCCTGTTAGGGACATGTTAGCTTTTGTGCACTTCAGTTTGCAAAGACATCCAGAATTTCAAAGGCTGTTGCACTTGGTACACGTAGTACTAATATATATCACAGAAATACCGTTAGTGCAGTGAATAAACTGTAATACTACATTTAAATGGAACTCGAGAAAGAGTGCCATTAATACTGGAAAAGTCTGTGCAAAGTGTCAAATGTAGAGAGAGGCATAGCATCAATGTTAGCAGGATGAGGTGGTGTTAAAGTTTGTAGACCAAAACTATTAACTTTGTCATCATGTTGTTCTTAGTGAAAATCCATGGGTTCATTTTAGGGCTGCAACTAATGACTCATCAATCTTTTCATTTATTATTTTTTAAAGTTAAAAATGCTCATCAATGCTTTTTTGTTCTCACCAACTGTCTAAAACCTAAAGACATTCAGCTTCCAGATCAAATGAAACAACAAAACTAATTAAACTGGTTGAAAGGGCAGCCTCTTCCAGTCAGGCTGTTAGCATTGTAAAAAGGGTATTTGGGTATTTCAGCATCTAGTTGACTAGTCAGCCAATGACATGATGCCCTGCCTTCATGAAGCTTTAATGAGCTAACATTGAGCAATTCTCCTGAAAAATTGTCAGTAATATTTTTAATACATTTTCTGGCAATCTAAACTGATGTAAATCCTTATAAAAGTTCTGTTGCCCTTCAGTTCTCTGGTGTGTCAAGTGTTTTCTCCAACCTGCTTGCTTGTCACCAGTTTCACTGCAAGCAAAATGAGAAATTTTGCTTTTGCTTTCGTCTGAACACAGTGACTGCACTCCCAACTCTGCTTATTGAAATGCAGAACCAGCCGGACCATTAAAATGCCACGGCAGCGATACAGAGACAGATGAATTTGCAATCTGCCAGGCGAGCCAGCTGTTGCCCCCCCCCACCACACTCAACCCTCCAGGGAAGCCTCTAGAAACTTCCTCGCCAGCAACCAAGGACAAAGACCTCAGGGGGAGCTGGTTTTTAATTACCGGGCTGCTGTCCTCTGAATATCACACCAGTAGATTATCTTGCTGTGTTACACTAAAATGAAGAGAAATGAGGAGGAGCCAGGTGTGTCAGCAGAGACGGGTGGTGTCATCATTATGTCCGCCTGTCAGACTGTGTTGTGACTAGAGGCTAGACTTTAGTTCAGTCATCAGCCTTAAGTTATAGTACAGTCTTTGTTTTTGGTCTGTCTTACTTTCAGAATTAGCACCACACAAGAGGACCAAGACATTTTCCATTTTCTTCATTAATCTGGCATTTTAGGAGTTTTTTAAGAAGACGTAGAGTTTTAATCTTTAGATATAAAATGTTCCTCAGAGCTGCAAACTCTGTTATCACCTAAATTTCCAAGGTGGAACTTTAAGTTTAATCTTATGACTATACATAGAACACTGAAGGCAGTTTATACCTTCTCCAGCTTCAGGAGTTTTTTTTTTCCTGAAACCATTATTTTTTTAAGGAGGCCAGAAGATGTCTTAGTGGAAATTAATGGCAGACCTTTAAATTGCCTAGAAGGCACGTTATATTTACCTCTACAAGGAAAAGATGTGCTGAGTATACATTTTTCTCCTTAAAAGCACCTATGTTTATAGCCACACACTTTGACAGATCAACAAAGGGAAACGTATCAGACGAGGCTGTGTTTTGTTTATTTATCCGAACACATTAATGTCACGAGGCTGTGTTTTGTTTATTTATCCGAACACATTAATGTCACGTATTACGTTCAACAAACATTAATAAATGTGAATAATATTTATTAATAATATAAATATTGTAGTCATTGGAAGGTCATTACAAGTGCATACATATCTTTTTATAGATGACACTTCCTTCCCTCCTTCGGTCCTACTCTATTTTTTGGGAACGTTTTTGTCATCCAAACGCAGCCTGTTTGTCTCTTTCAATACTGGCCTTCCTTTGAGGGAGCAGCCGTCTATCCAAAAGATGAAGAGGCTTGCTAATATTCTGGCTGTCAGTCATTCAGCTACCACTCTCATCCTGCTCTCCCCTTGTGTCATGCTGCCTCTCGCTAGTCATTTCTCCATCCTTTTGTATCTGTACTCTACATTCTCTGCAATCCCATCTGTCCTTTTTCCTTCCTCCTTGACCTTTTTATCCTTACTATGTTTTTTTTATGTGTGTTTCTCATCACTCAGTGTTGTGTAATGACAGTGTGTGTAAGTTGTGTTAGATGTCCGTAAATAAGAAACAATGGTGCTTCGCATTGAAGCAGAAATTTTCTCCAGCCAGTTTTGTGACTTCATGTGGACTCTCGCCCGGAATTGCTGCAGGGTGCAGCCCTGTAACAGAGCTGCTCTAACACACCATCCTGCTGGTTCATCACAACCTTTGCTCTCTAACGTGACCCATAATGCACCACTCTCCACTCAGACTCAGATGGCGCAGCACTTGCTTTTGTTTTCTCTTTCCCATCAGAGGGAATGGTGTTTGAAGAGATTTGAATTTATCCAATTGATCCACCACTCGGCCGGGGTGAGAAGGAGGAGAGAAAAGGAGCCTTCTGACTGAGAATAGAATCAATAATTAGGTTTGACAGTGTATGGAGATGAGTAAAAAGTACTGTAATTATTTCTCTCATCAGCATTAGGAGTGTGTGTTACTGTAAAACCTGCTGTGAAACCTGCCTGAGGGAACTGTTAACCGACCAAAGAGAATTTGATTGCTGATTAATTTTAAAATGTTTTTTTTAACCCTGACAATAGTAAGATCCAGAGAAGAAACACTGAATAATTTGAATGGGATGAAGATCTAAAAATCTCTCAGTAGCTGCAGCCCAAAAACCTGTGCTGGTTTAACACTGGTGTGACCCCCTCATGTTTTCCGCCTTCAGCTCTACACAGCAGCAGGCTGCCTCTCATTGTTGAGAATATTGTAAATGAAGACATTCAGCTGGTGTTCAAATTAATGTATTTAGTGGGATTTGCTTGTTGTTGTCCAGAGATAAACTGGATATAGTATGTGTATTGATACAGTAAGCTATACTGGGATCCCCATTTAGTGGTTTGGAACTCATACATTACTTACAATGTGCATGCCTACATTCATAATAAGGACAGACTGTAATTGTTATTGTATGGAGCTTTCTTTGTCTGTATATTTTCTGGACAGAAAATCCTGGTAAAAATGTCTGTTTTTGGCTAATCCAGCAAATGAAATCGCTTACATATCATGGTTCTCCATCGCATTAATGAAGAAATCATAAAAATTCAAACTGACCATAAAGCAGTCATGTGCACTGATTTGCAACATCCAGATATATCTACCACAGTTAAAATAGTATTGCAAAAAATCTCACTGTATACATTCACCTCCTAATAGAGTTATACTGACATTTTTGGCAAATTTGTTTGAAAGTTGTGCGTTCATCATAATCAAATCAATCATAACAATCTCTGATCTTCACTGATCACATTTCCCTATGAGTGGCAGTTGCTGGAGTTGCTAAGTAGAACATTTAGGTTTTGTGACTAGCTGGGCTCCCTCTGTAATTATTTTGTACACACAGTTTGACTTTGTACCCAGCAATCTGTCATCATGGTTGCCTCCAGCAGTTGAACAGCTAACAGCATCCTCTCTGATTGGTTGGTCTGTCACTTCAGGACTTAGTGGGCTCTGAGTGTTCAACTGTCTGAACCCAGCGTATTTTGCTCCAGCCTCATCGGTTTAGCAAAGCGTGGCTGCTTCTCTGTCGAGGGGCTCAACAGCCAGCACCCTTGGGCCCCTTCCACACCCGGGAGTTGCATAACACTGTCAGAAGAGAAGGGTAACTTGAGAGCTCGCTGCTTTAGAATTGCATAATAAGGAGAAAGAAGGAACTGCTTCTAAGATTCTGCATTTACATTTTTACATTTTAAGCATTTAACTACCACTTTAATCCAGAGAGGCTGAGAATGTGAGAGCAGGTAGGTGGTTCATTATCTTGCTCAAGGACATTTTGAAAGGATTCAGTGCTGTTGATGGACAGAGTGACTCATACTTCTGAAGCAAAATGTTGACATATTCACCTTGTGCTGTGCAGCACACTTAAGTATAGTTTTTCTGACCATAGAATGTTTGCTTCATATGCCTTATGTAGAAAAGTACCAAGATTCATGCAGAAATTCATGAAAACCTCAAAAAGACAGATGTGTGATCTCTCTTTACTTGATTAGAGACAGACTGACTGATTCCTGATACTGTACCAAAGTATACTGTAGAAGTAGATCCAGTGTATCTACAGCACGCTATTCTTTTACTGGAAAAACTTGACCTGTCTACCTGATACTGTGGACACTTGCAGAACAGCATGACTTCACTAAGGTCACTAAGTCACCAATGTCAGCTAGCCCTATATGAGTGACCAGTGGCCCTTAAGGTCCCTGGTTTTAGCTTTCCTCCAAATAGAGACATGGGGAAGCTAACAGATCCTAATAGTCAGCAAGGTAAACAATAAGTGGACAGAAGATTTAACCTGTCAGCTGCAAGAGCACACTTGACATGGAACTCCAGTGTCAGCTCAGCTGTACCAGCCTCTGAATGAACAGTTTTTATCATAAAATGACAGGTGTTTGCTTGTATCGCCTTCAAGCTTAGTATAAATTAATGCGCAGTTCCCAAGGCAGCGATTAACATTTAAAATATCCCCCATCTAGCATCTGCCCTTTTACTGCTTTCCTCTACTAGTATTGCAGCAGATGCAGTTTAGTTTCAGCCACTAGAGCTTGTTCTTTGTCATACGTTGTAACTAGAACCAAAATTGTAACTCAAATATTTACCAGCTGCTCAGACACACTGCTGTCATTTAAAAACAGCCTCTAGACATTTTTATTCAATTTTGCATCCTCATAAGTTTATTTATCGTGTCACTATTGTCACCTATGTGCATATAGGTTTGTCTTCTGCTCAGCTGCAACTTACAGTTATCTTTTAATTTTATAATTTCATTCTGTTAGTGGTTTACTACCTAAAAATTCACCTTTTCAGAATTTCCCAGAGCCAAAAGTAATGCCTGTAAATTGATCATTTTTTAAGCCATATATAAGCAAATGATTCAGCCACTTTTAAGAATTTTACATTGATAAATGACCAATAAGCATTACTTAAGTATCTTGATGCCCTGGTAGCTCACCTGGTAGGTGATGTGCCCGATGTACAAAGACTCCACAGCGGCCCAGGGTTTCATTCTGACCTTTGGCCCTTTGCTGCATGTCACCCACCACCTTTCCCTCTTTCTCCCTACCATTCCGTCACTCTTCAGCTACCACTATCAAATAAAGGTTCATAAAGTCCACAAAATATATAACATAACATTTTAATGCATTTAATTTGAAAGACATATAGATGTCAGTTGGACAAAAGAACTGATCTATTGTAAACTCCAATAAACCTCTCCAAACAACTGAAGTTCAAGTCATAC